>NW_027551558.1:7748283-7788467 GCF_008692635.1 Crocuta crocuta | reverse complement strand
GAGGGTGTCAGTCTATGGTGAGAGGCAGAGACAACAGGCAGAGAGATGTGGGGAGAGGAGCTCTGGTGAGGTCCCCAGCCGCCTCAACTCCTTCAGCCCCTGCGCTCTCCTGCAGTGACATCAGAAGTCTATGTCACATGGACTAACAGTTAGGGTTGGCAGCATGAGATGGAGAGCAATGGACCAATTTGAGTGCTGTTAGGAAAACAGAACACATATGACATGCTTTACATGGTATAAAGCAAGACTACTAAGGAATAATAAGGATCAACTCCAGGTTTCAGAATCAGGCAAGTGAGTAGATGGTGGATCACTCCCTGAGACAGGAGACTTAGTGATGCTGGACAGACAGAAATGAAGATGCACACAGTTCCAGACACAGGCTTGTTTTCAGAGAAAGAAAAACACTGACAGCCAAAAAAGGGTAATTGTTCTAAATCTGTCAATTTCACATGAACACATTCCTATAAATGTTCATATAAACCCTTACAAAAGGAAATCTTGGGAATGGTCAAAAAATTCACTCAAACCCGCATACTACATACATCCTGGGGGGCACATCTGGAGCAGGGGTGTAAATACCACCATCTTTTACACAACAGAGAAAACTAGATCGTAATCCTAGGAATGCCCTGACAACCATCTGCCAAATAACATGACATGGACGTGAGCCCCGGGATGGAGATCTTTCTAAACGTCTCAGCACAGAGGTAGTTACTTCTGGGGGAGGAGTAGGGATCAGAACCTGCTGTCAGTGATCATACAATTCAGGCACTGCTCACCCTCTGGAATTACTTTACTTTTAAATTATCATAAAGTAAATCTGACTTGGTTTGGGACACAGTCTCATGGGTCTTGATACATGTACAGATTTATATAGCCACCACCACAGCTAGGATACAAAACAGTTCCGTCACCCCCCAAAAAACTCCCCCGTCCTGCTCCTTTACACTCACACACTCCCCTTCCCCAACCCCCTGGTAACCACTAATCTGTTCTCCATCACTACAGTCCTGTCTTTTCAAGACTGTCACGAAAATGGAATCGTACAGTATGTCACGTGTCGAGACTGGCTTCTTTCACTAAGCATGATGCTTCTGAGATTCATCCAAGCTGATGCAGAAATCAATAACTGTTCCTTTTACCCTTCTGCTATTAAAACGCAAAAGCACTGACAGCATTGCAAATGTATATTTGCTTTGTCTCTCTGCCACAGGTGCCCCAATAGCAGCAAATCAAATTCATAATATGGAGTACACAGAAAATCAGTGACTTCTGAAATAGATGAGTAAAACACTAAAGCTCTGAAGGTTACATTTGGTATAACTTTTTGATCATTTTTAATTCCTAAAGTTATGGATGCTCCCTGTAACCCAATGAAAAGAGGGACAATTAACTTTTATTTTAATTCTTTCCATACCTAACTTAGTTTCTGGTTTTCCTTACTATTCTTACAAAACAAGAGAGGAGACCGAGCACAGGCATTCCTGTCTTTGGCTATTCATAGAATTCTGAGCTACAAAGCAACTCTGGAATGGCACGCCTGTTTGACAATCTATTCCCCAAACATTACTGAGCACCTGCATGCACACAGCACAGTGCTGGGAACAGAGAGGTGGTGCACCTCTCCACCCTCAAGGGACAAGGGTCCAGATGGTCTCCAAACCGTGGAGCCCACTGCGAAGTTGCCTTCACCCAGCATGCTTCCCTCACTGCAGCTTGCTTAGGTTTGATTTAAATCACAGTGCCCCTCAAGCTTGCACAATCAATGAGGTGGGTCATGGGGCCCCGAAGTCTGCTGAGCACTTGGCAAAGCTAATTTGGGATGTACCATTTGTCGCAAATATTCTCCAAATGGTGAATTCACATATAACTCATGAAGAATTGATCTATAAAGACCAAGATACAAAGACTACGCGATTAGCTGAAGGAAAATTCTCTACTGGTCATGTGTCTGGAATGTGGAATTTTATTCCTGGCTGTTGGAGCTCTCCTGCACTTTTTTTAGACAAAAAAGAAGAAAAAACAGTCAACAATCACTACTCATTTAAATGGCCATTTGCAAGTCAACTTAGTAGGCAATATGGGGGTCTTGAAGAGATTTGAGAATTGAGTCCTCACTTCCCTAAGGCCATGAGGGAAAAAAGATGTGCCTACAAGAAAAGCATCAAAGCATGGCATCACGTGATGAGTGCCAATGTGAGGCTCAGATAACAAACGTCCTGAAGTTTGGGAAAGGGAGGCCAACCAGCTCTTCCAGGATCTTGGTCAGGTAGGGCACAGCTGGAGTCCTTTTACCTGGACACAGTGAGCATGCTCTGGGCCCAGGACACATGCACCTCACTCAGAGGGGCTTGCTGCAGCTGAGGGCCTGACTTCCTGGGGCCAGGCCTTGTCTACCCAGACACAGCACCTGCCCGTTGGCCACCACACCATCCAGAGCTCGGCAAGGCCCTCCAGACATCAAACACCCTCCTGCTGCCTCCTCCACCCAGCAGCACAGCATGGAGCCTTCGTAGATGTATGGAAGGGAGGCCTTGTGTCCTGTCACTGTGAACCATAAAGAGCAAATGCTACAGAAATGCCACCACTGTGCTCAAATGGCATGAGGGCAGACTGTTTCCTGTATAGGACAGCAGAAGTCTATTCTACACATCTTTTTTTCTTCTTAAATAGAAGAATGCACTAATTTCTGCCAGAAACGGTACTTTTTTCCAAAAGAAGGAAGACAGAAGCTGAAATCCAGAAAGGAGTCACAATCCAGGCCCTTGTGGTAACTGTAAAAACCCTGTGCCAGCTCATGGCTACCAGACCCCCATAAAGCCAAGACACCAGGAACATGCCCTCTGTCTCAATGAACCTAAGAGGGGCCCGAGTACAGAAGGGGTGACATGTGCTCCAGGCGGAGTGGTGGCAGAGAACTTTAAATGCACCTGCTGCCATGTGAGCCAGTCCGTGTGGCCCATGTTCCAATTCTAGCAAAACTCCACGCAGCCGCCCTTCTTCACATAGCCTGTCTGTCCACTGACAAGAAATGGCCATGGGCCGAGCACAGCACTGGCCACTCAACAACGCAACGGGTAAGACAAGGTCTCTTAACCTCAAGACTCCAATCCTTTCTTTCAAAGTTAAAAATCTCTAGTAAGCAACCAAGTATGACAACAATTACAAAACAGGAGTCCTCGTACAACCCTGTAGTTATGTGGAAAAGACAGACCTAATAAGTGAAACACATCTCCAGGAGAAAGAAAACATGTCCTTAAGGCAGTACATGATCAGGTGCCAAATGGATGGTCCAGTGACTGAGATGGGCCCCCGGGGGCGGGGCGGGGGGCACTCTGAAGCCAGACTGCAGCTGCACCCCGAGGACAGGCAAGTGTGCATCCAGGTGATGGATGGAGCAACAGGCAAGATGTGGTCACCAGAGAGACTGGCCCAATCAGACTGGGGGAAAAAGTGCGACTAAGGAAGGAATGAAAGAAAAAAGGCTGAGAAGCTGGTGCAGGCCTGATGATGGAGGGCCTGAGGCTGGGATCCCCACCCCTGGCCCCTAAGGTATGTTTGGAAAAATCTTGGCCCAATGAGAAAGCAAGGGCTGGACTGGTGGTTCAGTGTGTGGGGTGCCCTGGTCCCCCTGGCAGCCAGAGCCAGGCCACAAAACCCGGGCAGCAATGACTCTTCCAGTGCCTGCCACCTTCCCCTGGCATTCCAGAGAGGTCACAGGCACTCAGGAGAGGAAAGGAGCAGAGGTGGGACTCAGGGCCTGACTGACAGCTGTGTGCATGTAGGACAGGAGAAGGCGGGCTGTTCAATAAAGTTCCGAGGAGGGCAGGCCTTCCAGGAGCACCACGCATACTGTCCCATCCTGACTGGCACCCCGAAAATGACGCCAGGGCCTGAGCCCAGCCACAGAGAGATCCGAACCTCCTCCCAAACCCTCGCTGGGCAGACCTAAGCAGCCAAGGAAACGATCAGAGACAGTTTCCGTTCTCCTGTGGTGGTGGCTGCCAGGACAGAGCCTCATCTGAGGAGGATCCTGGCATCCAGCTCCACCGTCTGTGACAGGAGCAGCCAGTGGGGGAAGGAATGAAGTTCCCCAGGAAGAAAAACCATGCCTCTCTACTCACACTGGACAGGAAGTGGTTCAACAAGAAAAGAGATGGTGGGGAGGGGAGGCACTGGAGTTAGGGCTTTAAAAGCACAGGGTTTTGCAGACCCTGAGTTTCGATCTTGGCTCTGCTGCTTAGAACAAGGTGGCCTCTCTTTGCTCTCTCATCTATGAAATGGGCCATGTCTCCTTGCAGGGGCTCTGAGAATTAAAAGATGATGTGTTGGCATGGGGCCTGGTCATAAAAAGGGCTTAATAAATGGTGACCATTTTGACCATCAGGAGGCCTTGGAGCCTCTGCTGCAGCAGGAAAGTTGCCAGCACTGCACAAATGGTTTTTTGCTTTGGTTCCCACATGGTAGAAAAAGCAGTCCCCCCAAAGGTCTGCTTATGCCAGGTGCTCAGGGGGACCCTGATGTACATACACAAACAGTACATAGGGCATCTACAAAGGCACAGAACCAGGGCTCTCCTTCTCCAGAGCTCAGAGCCTCGGGCGGCAAAGTGGACATCTCAGGAGCACTGGGGGTCCTGACACAGTGCCGGCACCTCAGCCAGGGGGCCCTCAGGCTGATGTTACATTCGCTGGGCGTCTTATCCAAGGTGCTTGCCTGTGTATGATGCAATTACACATAAAGCCATCACATCATCTTTTCTTCAGGTCCTGAATCACCCAAGTGACACAGTCTAGAGGTTCTGATTTAGAGTTAGGGACTAGGTCTTTACTGGAGTCCTGAATGGGTAAAACCGGTGAACCCTGTGTGGGTGCGCATCATCAGCCAGTGTAATCCAGCATCAGCACATATGAACGACAGTTGGCTGAGAACATGCTGTACCCAGCAAGTAGCACAAGGCAGAATCATATCCAGCCCCTCCTCGCAAGGAACCCGAGAACTAGTTGAAAGTAGTAAGGCAAGAACAGCAGAGAAGCCGAGAAACAAATCCTGGCAAAATGTTACCAGAGTGGACACCAACAGAGAAAGGTACAAAGATCTGCAAATGGAATGATGGAATTCGCTGCTGGAGGCTCACAGATCCAAAACTGTGACTTGGAAACACATGCACATAAGATGATGTCAACTCCCATGGGCAGCACTGAAAGGAGTTAGGGTGGATGCAGTCACCAACATGGGAGCAGGCTCACCTCTCTCAGTGTGTCACCCGTCCTATAACGAGGGGATCCCCAGATGCCTTCACACAGGCTCTGGCTGGCAAGGCCCAGGATCAGGCCTGGGGAGAAGGCAAATGATGCCCCCTGTCCCACAGCCAGAAAAAAAAAATCCCTTCCATAAGACGGTGAAAAGCCCTCACTGGAAAACTTCATGCACAGCTAGTCCTATGAATACCAAGTAGATTCCCAAGTGTGTAGGTGCCAGGAAGGTGTCTCTGGAGCAGCAAACACAGGTGTGTGGTCTTCAGAGGAAACATATCTGCCATCCTAAATTTGCGAACCAGGCTTTGGGCTTTCAAAACAGTTTTGAAGGACTTTGGTGGGGGAGATGTCCCTGCTTGCTGCCAGCACCCGATCATCCCTCAAGCTGGAGGGAAGGTTCTGTAGGACCAAGGGTCTTGCACTACTAGATAGGGGTCTCCCCATTAAGCAGAAGCACCCTGAGAAGGCCAACACTAGGGACTTACTATGGTCTGCCTTCCTAAACCATGGAACCCCAAGTCACCCCCTGACCTACAGGTTCAGTATTCCTGAGCCAACTGTCACCTGTTCATTTAGAGGACACAACCTGCTCTGCAGGTCATTTCTCTAAGATAAGCAAAGAAGCCCCATGTTTCCCAGACCTATTTAGGAAAATGTACGGAATGTTCCAGTGTCCACAACCAGCTTTATCACGGTCTCCTCTGGGAAGTCTGGCATCCTAAGATGACAAAACCCTTCTGCATGGGGTGCCCCTGTGCAGCTGACCTGGCACATTCTCCCACCTCATGAAGGGCGGATAAGGGGTCCGCACTCACAGACTGGGGTGCTCTCTCCCCTCTGCTCTGTGGTGGGCCCAGCCTCCCTCCCTCTGGAAACCCAATCTCCAGGACAGCACAGAGGCAGGCAAGAGCTCCCTGAGGCTTCCTGCAAACCAGCAGAGGCAGCACCCCAAATCCAAACAGCCTGAAGCAGAAGCAGCTCCCTCCCACCCATCTCCCTGAACTGTGCACATTAACACAAGGGCAAATAAGCTAGCAAGTACCTGGCAGTGACTAGGCGGGGGGGCTGGCCTTCCTTAACCCGCCAGGTGCCTGCCTCTGGGACACATTACTTTCCAAAACTCCCTGATTGGAAAACCCACTTCATTTTCCCTCTCCTTTCAAAAAGCTCACCTAACAGAAACATAGTGGAGTCCTCTTACAATTTCTCAGTGAAGCATAAGAGAAGACATCGTGCTTCACTGTATAAAATAATTCCGCCTTTGGGAAGAAGTCACATCTCAGTGGGCACAGGGACCCAAGAGGAGTCTTACACTACTGCAAACCCTTAAATCAAGGAATGGATTTTTTTTCTAAAGCAAAAATATACCAATGATGAAAAAACATTTGAGTTTTAATTAACCCCAAACTCTGAGAATGAGCTAAGCATTCTAAAGATGCCTCACCCTATAATTGTTCAGGAAGTCTATCTTAGTAGTAATTTTTTATTTCTGATGCATCACTAAGTTATGAAGGAAAAAACATTCTTTCTAGCATTATCCTTACACACACACACACACACACACACACACAGACAGAGGTATGTAGTCTTGCACTTAGAAATGCTACTGCAGTCAGAAATGTTAAGAGCTTTTGTAGCCCTCAGTCTGGGTGGGTCACTCTCCTGTCCTGTCTCTGGTGCCCAGAGTGACATCTGCAAAACCCAGGGCTGCAGGCTCATGTAAAGGAGACTTGGCCATTCTCCATAAGAACTGTCAGCAATAATCCGAGCTCCTGTCAGCTGTCAGCTCCCTGCAGACCAGAGCCTCAAACCGGTAAGGACAAGGTAAAATGATTCCCAGAGAGAGAGAGACAGAGACAGAGAGAGTTATAAAAAGTGAGAGACTACTGAGGAAAGCCAACATCAAACATTTAAGTAGGCATCGAGGTACCCATCTCCTCACACATGCCTCACATGAGTTCATTTTAGTCCCTTTCCTTATTTTGGGTCCACACTCTTTCATCCTCTCCTTCAGAACAATCTTTGGGAGTCCTCCCTGCTGTAGTTATCATGGTATTATAGTCATGCTATGATGCTCTTTGTCCCTGTCACTCTTGGTGATCTATCAAAAGCTCGAGGCATTTTGGGTGGAGCCCTCCAAGAGAGCATTTGACTTGGAGTTCCAAGACCTGGATCCTTGCCCCAGATGTGCTACCTAACATGGAAATGACCTTGGGAAATCCACGTGATTGCTCGCTGCCTATTTCTTCATCTGAGAAGACAGAGAAGGCATTTTTTCCTGTCTATTTCGAGGATCCAATGAGATACCACGCACAAATGCCCAATCCCCTTTCATTTGGCAAAGGACCCATGAGTGTCTATTGACACGAATTTCAATCAGAGAAGAAAAAGGCCACCTTTATTTCTCTCCATTGGTTCCCACAGAGCTCAGGCAGTATATGTGACAAAAGCCAGGCCCCAGCAGAAATGCTCACACCCAGAGACCCCTCCACAGTCTCCCTGGGCTCTCTTCCTAGTAGCTAAGGCCAACCCACATTCTGGTGCCCTTAGGGCTTGGAGCTAAGAGGCTCTCACTCAACCACCGGGCTAGCAGGACCCTTCCTGTGCCTCTTTTCACAGTGAAAATATCTGTGGCCTGATTAATGTTGAGCTGACCCCAGCCTCCATTCTCACAGATCCTGTCTTCAAAACAGACCTTGACAAAAATCTGCAAAATTCTCTTCCTCCACCTGCTACGTCACCTTCAGCACATGTGCACAAAACAACATACCAGAACATTTAACTTCATGAAGATCGGACCTGGACAGGGGGGTGCCCTATCCACAAGCGATGATGCAAAAACTTTATTCCAGGGACTGTTTTCCATCATAGGATGCAGTGGTAAGGGATGTGGGATTGAAATCCAGGATTCTCGGCTTTAGCTCCTCTGTATAGCCCTAAGCAGGTACCTGCATCTCTCTGCCTCATCATCCTACCCACTGCATCACTGGGTCCTGTGAGGCTCCAGTGTGGCCATGTCCAGGAAAGTACTTTGCAAATGATGGAGTGCCATGCACACAATGGTTGCCCTACAGATGTGCCCTGTCCTGTTTAGGACTCAGCAAGACATCACAATTTTTAACTTTTTCTTTCACACTAAAATACACAGATTTTTCAAGGAAGATAACAGCAAACTCAAGAGCCTACCACACCAAGTACTTTCATTTCCATGTTTACCCCCAAGCCCCATTCTTGCCAGCACAACATTTTGTTCTCAATCACTCATGGAACAGATATTTATTGACTACTGTTAAGTTCCAGGCACCATGCTGAGCACTGCAGATTCAGTGCAACAAACAACCACAAAGGACAAAATCTTTGTTCTAAGCGCGGGGAAGAGAGACAATAAACAAAACACATCCAATATGCCAGGTGGCGATGAGGGAAAGACTTGCCTTTAAAAACCAAACTGAGGTAGGGAGGTGCTTGTTTAAACAAGGAGACAAAAGGTCTTCTCTGAGAAGATGACAGATGAGCAGATACCTGAGTGGACTGAGGCAGTGAGCCATGGGTATATGTAAGGGATGGGCATGCAGGCACAGAGGAATGTAAAGCCAAAGGCCCTGAACACAGTAGAGAGAGCCAGGAGAGAACAGGGACAGATCAAAGACATGGTGGGTGCCAAGCGAGAGGAGCGTACATGGCAAGAGGGCCTTGTTGCACACGGGAAAGACTTTGAATTTTAGTCTGAGTAAAGTAAGTTGTCATTAGAAGGCTGCAAGTACAACGCTGGCACAATTGTGACACATTTCAATTTCATTTTCGAATCACTCTTTCTAGTGTACAGAAACACAATCAATTTTTGCAAGTTGACCATAAATCCTGTGACTTTGCTAAATTCAATTATTAGTTATGATTATTTATAGATTTCTGTCTTCTGCAAACAAAGATAACTTCACTTCTTCCTTTTCAACCCTTATGGCTTTTACTTCTTTCTGTTGACTAATTATACAGACTGGGACTTCCAGTACTGTGCTGTACGAGTGGCATACACAGACTTCCTCGCCTTACTCCTGATCGAGGGGGAGAACATTCAATGTTTCACAGTTTAGAAGGATTTCAGCTGTGGGCTTTTGAAAGATGTCCTTTAACACATTGTGGAATTTCCCTTTGATTCCGAGTTTGCTGAGAGTTTCTGATATAAATAGTCTGTAAGTTTTGTCAGTTGCTTTTTCTGCATCTACTTATAGCACAGATCATATAATTTTTTTTATTCAATTAATGTGGTGAATTATGTTCACTGAGTTTCAGATGTTAAACCAACCTTGCATTCCTGGGAAATCCCACTTGGGCATGAGATATCATTCTTTTTATATACTGCTGTATTCAATATGCTAGTGTTATTTTATGTGTGTGTGACCTTATGTTCGTCAGAAATATCAGTCTGTAACTTCTTTTCCTTCTTTTTAAATCATGGTTATGCTGGCCTTGTGAAATTATTTGGAAAATGTTTTCCTTTTTCCTTTCCGTCTCTGAAAGAGTTTGTTTAATATGGGTGTTATCCCTTCCCTAAATGTTTTCTAAAATTCACTAGTGTAACAACTTGGGCCTAGAGTTTTCTTTGTGAAGAAGTCTTGTGTAAATTTCAATAATTTGTGCCTTTCATAGAATTTATCTTCATCTAATTTAATGAACTTATTGATATAAAGCAGTTCATAATACTCCACTATTATCATTTTTTATATCTGTAAGATGTATGTTATAGGCCCTCTTTCATTGCTAATAGTAGCAAATTTGGTTTCCTCTCATTTTCTTTGATTAGTCTTCTCGGGGGTTTATCAATTTTATTCATCTTTTTAAGAGCCAACTTTTGTTTTTATTGATTATTCCCTACTGCTTGTCTGTATTCTTTCATTTACCCTCCTTTCGTCCCTTGTACACACATATTACTGTACACACATATTACTCCTCAATAAACTGCTACTATTTTTGCTTTAAACCATCAATTGCCTTTTAAGGAAATTTTAAAATAAGAAAATGAATTATTTTATATTTACAACATATTTCCTATTTCTGGCACTTTTCATTCCTTCATATGGATCCATAGTCTATCTGGTGGCATCTCCCTTCAGGCTGAAGACCTTCCTTTAATGATACTTATTCTGCGAGTCTGCAGGGAACAGCTTCTCTAAACTTTTGTCAATCTGAAAATGTCTTTGTTTCACATTTACTTTTGAAGAGGATATTTTTTTCAGAACATTAAAGACAATATGCTATTGTCTTCTGCTTTGTATTGTTTTGATGAGAAGTCAGCTATATCCTTACTTTTGTCCCCTTACATGTAACATATCTTCTTTCCTCTGGCTATTTTTATTTTATATTTTATCTTTTGTTTTCAGCAATTTAATTCCACTGCGTCTAGGTGTGGTTTTCTGAGTCTACTCTGCTTGGGATTCCTTGAAATTTGGGAATCTGTAGATTGAATTTTTTTTCCTATCAAATTTGAGGACATTTCCTCAAATATTTTTCTTCCACAACCTCTCTTACAGAATTCCAACTACACATATGTTAAACTACTTGATGTTATCTCTGACATGTCACAGAGGTGATGTTAATTTTTTTGGTTTTTTTTTTCACTCTGTACTTCAGTTTGAATTGTTTCTATTGATCTGTTTTCAAGTTCATGGATGTTTTTTCCTATAGTGCTCAAACTGCTATTAGAGTCACCCAGTGAAATTTTTATTTCAGATACTATATTTTTCAGTTCTGGAATTTTTATTTGGTTGTTTCTTAAATTTCCATTTCTCTATTGAAACCCCTATCTGTTTGCTCATTATGCTTAGATGGGTTTATATCTATTGACCTTTTTCTCTTTATCAGTCACACTGCCCTGCATGTCTAGTGATTTTTTATTATGTGCTGGATATTACAGATAATACTTTAAGTAGTGTTGAGTTTTATTCTGCCAGACAGTTGACTAGTATATCATCTTATTCTAATAAAGCTTTTTTCTAGGTTTTGGTATAGTGGGTTTAGTGTGGTCCTTAGTCTAGGCTAGAGGACCCCTACTCTTAAGGTGTGGTTTTTTTATGGCCTCAGGTAAAAGATCAGGGAGTGCATAAGGTCTCCTCACTCTGGCAGATTAGAGTTCTACCTCTCCCAGCACCATGTGACCTCCAAAATCCCCATTCAGCTCAATACCCAGCCCCCAGGAATTGTTCTCTGCTCAAAGTCTCAGAGTCTTGTCCTATATAAACATGGATTAGTATTATATAAGGGTCTGCGGGTCCACTGAAGGTTTCTGAAGTACCTGCTCTGCTCAGAACTCTCTTCTCCACAGCCTCCTCCACAAACTCCAGCTGCCTCAGCACCCCAAAATTCTGATTTGTTTCCTCTGATCAGCTCTCTGCTGGTATCCACTTCCCTATGCCTTGGGTACAGAAGTACTCCCTAACAGAAAGCCTGGATGAACATGGAGCCTGCCTCCATCTGGATCACAGACTTGAACTGAGTGATGGCCCATTCTTGGAAATAGTTGTTTCATATTATTTTGTCCAATATCATATCTGTTCATGAAAGGAGAATAAATCCAATATTTATTACTCCATCATGGCTGAAATGGGGAGTGTGATTATATTCTAAAAGGTGACCTGGCTGCTGTGTGGAAGAGACTATAAAATAAATTACCTACCATGAGACCACATAAAAAGGACTGATAATGAAGTTTTTCTTGAAGCAGGAAATACAACTGCTTTGACACCAGTTAAGCACCTGTGCAAATCTGGCAAGGCTTCAGGAATAAAATAAGTACCTTCAGATAAACCTATGGGAGCATAAGGCCAGTTCTCAGGTCTGACACCAGATGCATATCTGTAGTCTGAAGGCTGGAGTAACAGGACCTTTTCTCATAGAGTTCCGGACAAGGCCAGCCACAGCTGTGGCAGGAGCTCCTCCTCTGTTCAAAACTGTAACCAGTGGACCAAATGGCCATCTCATTTGGAAGACCAGCCACGAGGGCAGAGAAACCCAAATGTATGGCCTGGAGAACTCTGAGGTCAACCTCAAATATCAGGTCTCTTCTAGAGACTTCCAAATCCTTGGCTGAGGGGGAGGAATGGGTCACACACTATCTTTCCTACAAACGCAGGACCAAGTCAATCCTCAAAATAAAGCTATTTTCCTAGTAAATGCCTGGCCCTGGCACTGCAAATAGGGGTCTGGGTAGGGGAGAGGCCAGCAATCCTTCCCAACCACCCAGTTAAATGATTCCACGGTTTCTCCCATTCATAGCCTGTGGATGGCTTGTCAACCTAACAGTTTAAACATGAACAGAAAGATTTTACCAGCCCAAATAAAAACTCAAACTCACCCTATCACCGTGAATGTCTATAAGGCAGATAAATATGTGAAAGAGCCGTCCACTTCCTTCCCTGGTACAAGCTGCCACTTGTTCCGGACAACAGACCAAGGCTCAGGTTTCCAAGGTGGCTTACAGATCCAATGACCTTCCCCCTCTGGCACTGCCTCTATTAGAGAAGTAGCAGAATTCTGAAGCATTTAGAATCTATGGAAGTCCTAAGTCTGCCCTTGAGAAGTGGACTGAGCCTCACAATTTCTACTTAAAGTCCGTTTATACAGAAATTAATTTCATTTACACCTCACCCATTTTCTCTCAGCTGGGTCTGAGTCCATATTTTCTTTTGTACAACTAGCAGAATAGTCCTAAAGGTTCAGAGGTCCAAACAGTAAAAGCCCCAAACCTGAAACCTGTCTTCCTTAACTCTACATTTAAAAGGTTAATCCAGGGGCACCTGGGTGGCTCAGCTGGTTAAGCATCCAACTTCAGCTCAAGTCATGATCTCACAGGCTGTGGGTTCAGGCCCCACGTCGGGCTCTGTGCTGACAGCTCAGAGCCTAGAGACTGCTTTAGATTCTTTTCCTCCCCCCGCCCCCCCGCCCCTCCCCTGACACACTCTATCTCTCTCTCTCTAAAATAAACAAACATAAATAAATAAAATTTAAAAGCTTAATCCAAGGGGCACCTGGGTGGCTCAGTTGGTTGAGTGTCCAACTCTTGATATTGGCTGAAATAGTAGTAATCTCAAGGTCATGGGATGGAGCCCCATGTCTGGCTCCACATAGAGCATGAGCATGAAGCCTGCTTGAGATATTCTCTCTCTCTGTCTCTCTCTCTCTCTTTACCCCCCTCTGACCTCACTTTCTCTCTCTAAATAAATATTATTCTAAAAATAAAAAGAAATAAAAGCTTAATCTGAACTCTAAGGCTACAGGCTATATAAATGTGTCCCAATTTTAAGCCTCATACACTGAATCAGCATTTCAGAGACCCTGGTCCCTCAGAAAGTCCCATGAGGACTCTCCGGTGAAGACTAAGGAGAGACTGGCAGAGGGCTGTCAGGCAATTTCTGTATAAGGCTTCTTTCTGAGCACACCATGAAATTCAATTTTTCCAGAGCCCTAGACAGCAGTAGCCAATTCTTAAATTCCCCTTTATGATATTTGCATTACATCTTCTGTGCTTCTCAGGGGATCCTTGTTTGTTCATAAAATGATTTTCTGTACTTGGTTCAATTTTCTTCTGATTTACATGTAACAGCTGTGCAAGGTAAACTGCTGTGACTTAGGAGGAGGGCAGGTATGGAAAAATCCCTACAAAATGTCTGAGAAGGTAGTCCTGATTATTAGACCAAGGATGCCAGAAGAGGTTCAGAATGTTTCCATTTAATTTGGACCCAAGAAAATGCCATCAAATTACTGTTCATGAAAATGGCAAATGCAAGCTAAAAGAGCCGTCAGGCTATATGACATGAGCAAACATGGACCATGCAAAGTGGAATTTCCTCCCTCCCACACATTCCTGCTGTTGCTCTGCTAAGACCAGGCGAAATCTGATGCCCAGGCTGACCGGTCTCCCAGGGGAGCAGGGGGCTGGCACTGAACACTCCATCAAGGAGCACACCCCAAGCCACCTGGCCAGCTGCTCTTTTTCCCTCATTCCCTTTTGGCCAGAGGAACCCTGTTCCTGTGCCACCTGTAACCTCAAAGAGCCTGTCCTTAGGTCCAAAGCCCCATGAGTGGGCAGGGCAAATGGCCAGCAGAAGGGCTGAGGGAAGACAACAACAAGAGGAATAGGTAGCAGGGCTCTGGCAGCTTTCACAGAGGGGTAATTTAATCCTGAAGGAGGAAACTGCTGCATGTTGTACAGATCTCAACCCTCCAGCTTAACAAAACACCAAGCAGTCTTCCTCATTGGGTCCTTTCTCCCAGAGAGCCCACTTGTGGGAATTCTACTCCCTGTCCCTCAGCCTGGCGTTGCCCCCTGTCTGGGCTCCATCCCCTCCTCCAGCTGCTTCTAAGGGCAGATAGCAAATTTCAGAGACCTCTCGCCAAGGGAGCTGTGGGCCAGACCGAAGCTCAGGCAGGAAGCCCCTTTTGAGCCTTTTGAGGAGAGTGGTCAGCATCTCTTCTCTGAAAATGTACTCTGAGAAGTTCCTCATTTCCCAAACTACTGCTCTGAGGACCCCTCAGAAGCAGAATCCGCTCTGGCTCACAGTGAAAACTGAACATTCCCCTCAGTCAAGGAACAGCCTCAAAGCTGAGTGTGTCAGAGTTAGGACACCCCTCCCCACTACATCCATTCGCTACCCGGGTGTGGGCTTCAGAGCATGCCAGGCCCGGGTCTGTTTGCATGGGTGACCCTGGCAAGGGCACGTTTCCTTTTCTTCAAAGCAGAACTCATCAAGCAGGGGTTAACAGGAGGATTAAATATGGTGATACAGATCAGCTGGTCAGCTCAAGATCGGACACAGCCACCTCTTAGTGAAAGGGGCAGCTCAGGACTTGGGTTTCAACAAACTTGGCACAGACGATCAGAACAATCTAAGAAACCTTCTATTTTTCGAGAAAGGTTGAGAAGTTGTCCTCAAACCCAGATGGCCGTCAGGAAGTGAAGTATCCAGCTAAGTTCTCGGGCCTGAGGTGTATCAATGTTAAGAGAAGCTGTAACACAAATATCAAACTGATGTTGCTGGCCAAGAATTAGAAACTTGACTGGGATTTTTTTTTTAATTCTTCCCAAAAGAATTCTTTCCAAGATTCAACCTACTGCAAATTACTTCACTCTTTTTGGCTTCAGCGTTCATATTAGGAAAATACAGAAGTTGTCTGATCTCTGCATCTTATTCTTGCTCCAAGATTCTCCAGTTTGAGGCTCACCAAGGAGGTCATTACACCCCAGAATTCTGGTTGTGGCCACGCAGGATGTCCTGGTGGGACAATGTCAGCCTGGGTGAGGTGCCGAAGTGAGAGGCGAGAAAGCCTCTATGCTGGTGATTCTGCTCCCAACACAGGCACACCCTTTCCAGTCTCTGGGCCTCAGGTACCTTGTCCTTCAAAGGGGCACATTAACTCTGGCCCCGCCCATCTCACAGGTGATATGGGGCCCAAACAAGACTTCTGGATACATGCTGTGCCTTGAAAAAAATAGATGGCTCTATCAAGAGGAAAGTTTCTTCAGACTTGTGGGACCATTGCACAAATGTCCCCAGGGATGGCCCCAGGTACCAGCAGAGGGACCGGAAAGGGTGTGAGCCCACCAGCATGTGGGGAGGGTCCTGGACCTCTGTGTGGAGGGCACTAGATCAGGCATTCATGGGACAAAGCTGACAGAAGCGTGGTCCCCACTCTCAGACTGGGTCTAGGTGTGGTCCAACACATCCCTTCTGAGATCCTCCTATGTCCAGCACTGATGTGGCTCGCCAGATCAAAGCTGGGGTGTCACTGCAAGGGCAAAAAGGTAAGGTGCCTGCAGATGGAGCACTGATCCTCTGCAGGACAGGACACCAATGGCAGGCTCACTATGTCGCCTCCTGAACACAAACGCAGGCAATCAAGTGCAGGCTTGGGCTCCGAGGCGGAAATCACCTGCTGAGCTTCAAAGCTGGGTCTCCCTGAAAACCTTCAGATGCGTTGCTTTCTTCCCCAAACTGTTCTACGACTCACCTAATTAAGCCCACGGAAACCCCAAGCACAGCAATCACTCTGATCGCAGGGGTTTCACATGGCAGTGGGGGACCACAGAGGTGACATCGGGCACCCATACTGCATACCAGAACCTCTGGAAATGTTTTTTCTAGAACAGTGCCGACACACATGTGATTAAATACTCCACCGTTCCACCTAGCTGATTCATTTGGTGGCGACACAAGTCCAGGCCCCTCCCCGCTCCTGGGAGGCCTGAAGCCTGCCCTTGTTTTACACTCGGGCAGCAGGAGCGGTGTTACTGCCCCGTTGTCTCTGGTGACAACCACTGGCATCCTGGGCAACACACCTATGCCAGAGACTGGAGAGAGCAGGAAAAGGGGCAGGGGAAGACAAAGCATTTTGCAATCTATTAAAATACCCATGCTAACCACTCCCGCCCTTTGAACACAAAGGGAGTTTGTAAAGAGTCAAAGAATGCCAGAGGAGGAGGCCTTCCTTTCTAGTGGTAGATCAGCTTAGGTTCAGCTGGGCTCTCTGCCTGCCTAGGTGTGCTGTGGGCAAGCAAAGGCACTGAGCTACCACAACGTGACCAGCGAGCGCCAGTGAGCGAATCTGCTACTCTCTCCTTGGGAGTGACAGGGCCGTGCCCGTCCGGCATCCACATATGTCCTAGCTGTGCTGGGGCCACACTAGCTGTGGTTAGTTGCCCAGGCCTGCTTCTTTCACCCGCTGTTCACCTGCAATTGGGTGTGTGCCAGGCACAAAGCAGGCTTCCCCCCACTGCCCTGCGGCCTGTGATGGCTCCTGAGAGCCGACCTCCGTGTAGCTAAGGGCTGCCTGCTTCTTGGCCCCCAGCCTGGCACAGCCACCCCCTCCCTGCTGCAGCCCTGCTAAAACACAGCTGAGCTAATTCTGGGCTCCCTGCCACCCGCACAAGCCCACGCTGCACATGTTCTGACTCATTTCTGAGGCACCCAAAAGCAGGGGCCAGGAGAAAGGCTGCAAGGTATCCACTGGGCACCCCATCAGTCTAGGGCCAGGGTCCCTGGGCCTGGCAGTGGGACACAGAGGCATATATGAGGCCTTGAACCCCCCCAACCAAATCACACTGGTAGGAAATGAGCCCAAATTTTAAACTCCGTGAATTTCTTGAGATTCATACACTCATACGCTCATAGCCATACACTCATAGTACACATAGCATGGAGTTAAAATCTGGAGTTAAAAATCAAATCTGTCCTATGCTTGCCACCAGGACCCATTTTGGCACATGGAAAATTCTCACCCTATTAAACATCAAACATAAAAAGCATTAGATCAGAAAAGAAGAACATTTACATCTAAAAGCTCAATTCTGCCTAATTCAAAAACCATTTACTGAACACCTATTTTGTGTTACTCTTCCACATGTTTCCAGAACCTAAGGCAGGGTCTCCACCCTCAAGAAATCTCAGTCTGTGGGAGAGGCCACACAGCCGTTTCTGTGGTCTGCCCATAATGGAGGAATGTACAGAGTGACAGAGGGGAAGAGACAGGGAACAGTCACTTCTGCAGGAGAGGTGGGAGGGCGGGGTAGAGAGACCTTGTGGCCAGGCCACTGGGCAGGCCAAGGACACAGGTCTGATGTCTGTGGCAGGCATATGGGGCTGTCTGAAGAAGGAGTATAAAAGTTGCAATCTGTGGGCAGTGAGGGGAGGGGCAGGTGTCAGAAGTGGTTACGCAGCCAGAAGCCAAACCCCTTAGTAAAAACAAGACCACACCTTCTATCAAAAGGCAGGTCCAGGCATCCAAGGCGTCACAGAGAATGTGGACTTCAGGAGCAGAAGACCCTCCCAATGTTTGCAGCAGGGCAAGTAATTCACATGCTCTGAGACTCACAATGATCAGAATAAGCCATCAGAACAAAACCTACCTTGCAGGGCTGTTTTGAGGATTAAATAAGTTATGTAGAATCCCCTGGCAAAACTTCTGGCCTGTGGCCAGTGATCCTGCAGTGACCCAGTAGGACAAGATGGGTGAATCCACAATTTAGAGCCAGACAGGGTGGTGGTCAAACCCCAGCTCCACCATTATGAACCAGTACAACCTGGGAAAGATTACTTAGTACCTTGGAGCTGTAAGTAGTAATATGGAAATAATATGTGCCCTGTTAACAGGCTTAGAAATCATCTGTGCACTGTAGACTTTTATTGTTGTCCTGTTGCCCGTGACCCACTGGCCAATGTGGGGCTGGCAGGCTAGTACACATGCTCCGCTCATGGTCAGGAGCCAGGACTCAAAGTTAAGAACAGGCCAGAGGGCATTTGGGGCGCCTGGGTGGCTTAGTCGGTTAAGCATCCGACTTTCGCTTAGGTCATGATCTCGCGGTTCGTGGGTTCGAGCCCCGCGTCGGGCTCTGTGCTGACTGCCAGCTCGGAGCCTGGAGCCTGTTTCAGTCTGTGACTCCGTCTCTCTCTGACCCTCCNAAAAAGAACAGGCCAGAGGGAGGGTGCATGAGCCAAAGAACCTGGGTAACTGTGTTCATGGAATTCCTCTAATGAACCTTCCACTTCAGAAGTCGGTCACCTCCTCCAGTCTCCTTCAACAGGGCAACCCAGCCAGTTCAAACAGCAGCATGGAAATTTACTCAAGGTGGCCTCTGAACCTCCACCCTAGGCAGGAAGTGTCACAGAGCCAGGTTTCCGGGGGAAGGTTCCCCTCTCTGTGCAGGGCACGGCCCTCATGTGCACATGGACACCACTGGTATAAACATGTGTAAAAGGGCATTTTCAGACACAAAGGGCTCCCTGAGAAACCTAGCAGGGTCCTGCCCACCCAGATGCTTAGGGCAGCCACCCCCCCACCAGGCTGGCCTCCCCATGCGCAAGTCACCTCCCCAGGTTCCCTGAAGGTCCCGGCCCGCAGAGCTCCTGAGTGTGCAGGTGGGCAGGCGGCATCACCACTTGGTAGTGACAAAGATATCCATGGGAGCCGGCTGGAGCTTCCCTGACAAGCTGCCTCTGAGCGGCTCGGGCCTCGGGTTACAGAGGCTGGCTCCTGTCACTGCCGCCCACGGTGGCTCTAAGATTACACTAGCTGGACATGCTCCAGGCAAACCTACTGTTTGTTTTCATCCTGAAGGAGACTTTTAAAAAATATAGAGGAGTCCCTGCTGGAAGGAGAGGAGCCCTGCCCTGGCCCCTCCTCCAGCTTCTGAGGAGCTCTGCCTAGTTCTCAAAGGCAACTGGTCACCAGGAAGAGACCCAGGCCCTCGCCGCCAACAGGCTCCTTGTTGTCTCCTAACAGGAGGGCTCCCATGGCAGGAGGCAGGGTGGTTTTGGGTGCAAGTGTGCCCATCAGCCAGCACCCCTCCCGGGGGAGGTCCTGCACAGCAGCCTCTCATCATCCTGGTTCTGTTTTTTGCCAGTCTCATGGCTGGGATGTTAAGACCCCTGAGAGAAGGAAGGGAAGGGTGACCCTCAGCCCCTGATGCTCCTCCCAGAGCAGGGCCCAGCCCCTTGAGACATGTCCGGCAGTCAGCAGGCATATAGTGGGCAAAGGGATGTAACCCAGAGCAGGGGATCCAGTCACCCGGCATCAGCTCCCTGGTTGGTCATGGGTCTCCTTCAGCGTGGGTGGTTTTGGTGAAGGAGTTGGCATGGCACCCTCAGGGTAAAGAAATAAAGGGAGAAGGAGGTCCGCAGGATGGGAGGAGTCCTTGTCCTGGCAGGAGGACCCTCGCAGGAGGGTCCATGTCCTGGCCTGCCTCACGGACTGGGTCTAACTCTTACTCGGAATGCTAAGGAAAGAAAAGGACTTCATATGACAGACATTAGGAGGCTCAGGCCCAGAGACAAGGAGGTTTACAGAGTGTAGAAAGGGGGCTGCCCCTTGCTGTCCCCTTTCTGCATGGAAACAGGGGTAGCTAAGTCCTTCCTTTGGGCCTAGGAAGGTCTAGAGGAGGCCAGAGCAGAGTACCACCATGGACTGGCTTCCAAGCACTCTAGAAGCCCCTTCTGGGACCCCCAGTAATAAGCACAGCAACGAATGGGGCAAGAGCACGCCAGTGCCTGTCACTGTGCCCACAGGGACCAGTGATGACTGAGAATATGACTGTCCCGAGACCTCAGGGAGTCCGGTGTCCTGCAGGAGCTGTGTAGGTTTGTGCTAAACTAGCAGACAGGGAGACCTCACGAAAATCACCCGAGAGCAGAGGGAAGTGGGCTGTCAGCTTTGTCCAAGGGAAAGACCGGAGCTGTAGGGAGATGGGGCGGGGGCTGCACCGAGCAGCTGGGGCACAGAAGGGACTGCAGGGGCAGGGGGAGAGCGGTCAACGATGGGCAGTGGCACAGCCAGGGTCCGTGTGACATGTGAAAGTTACAAACTCAATGCCAATTATGACAAGAGGTCAAGCTCCTTCAAAATAACCTTCTCCAACTCTAGGACTGAGGTGAAACACAAAGCCATGTCTTTAAAATGTTTGCTAACCAGCACTTAGTCTCCTTAGAACCCAAATCAGACTCTGACCATATACAGCACAAGTGTTCAAAGGCTTGGCCAAGCCTTTGTTTGGCAAATGATAGCATGTGGCCCCTCTGGGTTTATCAGACTGCTGCCCTTATAGTCACTGTGTCAGGCCTGGAAAACTGCCCCAAGCTTCCAAAGAGGGCTGGAGAGCAAGATCCACACTCCCACAACACTATCCAATCTCAGGGTACTCTGAGAAAAATGGGGATTTTCTTCATTACAAGAGTAACTCACTGGGCTGTTAAACAAAAAAAAATAAAAACACACACACACAAAAGTGTTGTATCCACACAATGGAATACTACTTAGCAATAAAAAAAGACTAAATCACCAATACCAAAAACGATATGGATGAACTACAAAATAATGAGATGCTCAAAGAATCCAGACAAGGAGACTACTTACTGCAAAAATTCATTTACATGAAATTCCAGGGAATATTAACTGATTAACAGTGGCAGAGAGTGGATCGGTGGTTGCCTTGCAGGGGTAGAGGGAAGGGATTACAAAGGGCATAAGACACTTCTGGAGGTGAAGGATATGTTCATTATCTTGACTGTGGCATTGGTTTTATGGGTGTGTACAAATGACAAAATTTAATCAGACTGTGCACTTAAACATGCTGATTACATGTCAATTATATCTCAATAAAGCTGCTTTAAAAAAAAAAAGTCATCCATGCTGATTATAAGAAAAAATACAGAAAAATATTAAATCTCCCATAATTGTATCAGAAATGTTTTGATAATGTCTGCTTCTGGTATTTTCCCTATACACATACATAAATAATAGGTAAATTTGTTTTTATGTAGAAGGCAATATCTTTTTCAGAAAGTCATTATATTCTTTTATTTTTTTTAATTGTACCTCCTGAGTTTTTGCTTGTTTGGGTTTGTTTGTTTGGTGGGTTTTTTTGTTTGTTTGTTTTGGTTGGTTGGTTGGTTGGTTTTAAATTCCAATCCCTGAGGCACACTGAGAAGAGGAGGTAAAAGCAGCTCCTGGGGAAGAGGGGAGCAGCCAGGAGAGGGGCAGAGCCCCCGCAGAGGAGCCTGTCTGGAGAGGCTGGGTGGACACAGGTCCATGACCCTGAGTGAGAGCCTGCCTGAGCCTCTGAGAGTATCAGCACCCATTCCTTTTGTTCAGTCCACCCACATCTTCTTGTGCTCCAAACTGAACCAAAATGATAATGCCATGCACCCAATACCTGTTCAATCAAAATTCGCTGAAGGGAATCTAACAAAATGTGAAGGCTGGCCTATTCACCCAACCTTCTCCCTTCCTCACTCTGGCTCTTTCCCTCCGGGGTCCTGCTCTCCCATCATCTCCCAGCTCTGGCCACCATCTTCCCTGCGTTCTTCATTTAGCCTGAGATCATGAAGTTCCTTTGATGAAACATCCTCAGGAACACTCTCATGGTCACCACTGCACTCTGGCATGCGAATGACTCATTCCCCGTTATTGGACGTTTAAATTGCTTCCAAATTTTCATCTTTATAAATAACATTGTGAGGAACATCCTTGCATAGAAACCTTCTGACTCTAGATTTCATTGTTTCCTTGGGGGAAAATTCCTAAAAGTAGAATCACCAGGATAAAGGGATGAATTCCTTTACAGGTTTTGGGACATTTTGCCAAAGCTGCTTGGCAAAGCGCTTATACCTTCCCCCCTTCCCCTCCTAAAGGCACAAGAGAGTCCTTGCCACACATCTTCACTTGTGCTGAGTACCATCATTCACAAAAACAAAAATACCCAGAACTTGCTAATTTGATAGCAAAAAATTAGTTCTCTAACTTTAATACACACCTATTTAATTACTGTAAGATTGACCTTCTTTCTTACATTTACTGCCATTTAAAGCAAAGTCAGGTGCGCCTGGGTGGCTCAGTCAGTTAAGCATCCAACTTGGGCTCAGGTCATGACCCTGCAGTTCATGAGTTTGAGCCCTGTGTCCAGCTCTGTGCTGACAGCTCAGAGCCTGGAGCCTGCTTTGGATTCTGTGTCTCCCTCTCTCTCTGCCCCTCCCCTGTCCATGCTTGCTCGCCTTCTCTCTCTCTCTCAAAAATAAATATTTTTAAAAAATTTTTAATAAATAAAAACAAATTCATATCCTTTACCCACTTTCCGACTGACGAGTTTATTCATAATAACACTTCTCCATATCAATGATGATTTGTTTTTGTAAGAGGGCATGTGGCATACACATTGCAGGAATTTTTTTCTTAGTTTATCAACTGACTTTTGATTTTGTTTTTGGGTTTCTTCTCTTGACATACTACAGTTTTAATTCTCCCCAGTGAACAAACAAAACAATTCTGTCCTTGTGGCTTCTGTCCCTGGTATCATGTGTAGAAAGATGTTTCTCATCCGATAATTTCTCAAATACTTAGAGAAAGTGAATTTAATCATTTCATTTTTAAATTTAACATATTTCAGGGGCGCCTGGGTGGCTCAGTCGGTTAAGCATCTGACTTCGGCTCAGGTCATGATCTCACGGTTCATGGGTTCGAGCCCCACATCAGGCTCTGTGCTGACAGCTCAGAGCCCAGAGCCTGCTTTGGATTCTCTGTCTCCCTCTCTCTCTCTGCCCCTTCTCCACTTGCATTCTCTCTCTCTCTCAAAAATAAATAAACATTAAAAAATTAAAAAAAAAAAAGCATCTGACTTCAGCTCAGGTCATGATCTCAGGGTTCGTGGGTTCGAGCCCTGTGTAGGGCTCTGTGCTGACAGCTCAGAGCCTGGGGCCTGTTTTCAGATTCTGTGTCTCCCTCTCTCTCTGACCCTCCCCTGCTCACACTGTCTCTCCCTCTCTCAGAAATAAATAAAACATTAACATTTTTTAAATTTAATATATTTCAGAGAATATATTTTGAGATTTGATATGAGTAAGTGCCCTGATGGTTTCCCAAGGGGTTAAATATTAACTAAATCTGTTAACTTGTATTTTCCAGACTTTCTAGTCTGTTCCATGGATCCATTAACCATGATATTATCATCCCAATATCAAAATGTTTAAGTTTATTATGTTTCATTATCTGGTGGGTTACCCAGCCAGATTCTGGCAGGGAGTTGCATTAAATCCATAATTTGGGAACAACTTAAATATATGAAATATTGGGGCGCCTGGGTGGCTTAGTCGGTTAAGCGTCCGACTTTCGCTTGGGTCATGATCTCGTGGCTTGTGGGTTCGAGCCCCGCATCAGGCTCTGTGCTGACTGCCAGCTCAGAGCCTGGAGCCTGTTTCGGATTCTGTGTCTCCCTCTCTTTCTGACCCTCCCCTGCTCACGCTGTCTCTCTCTCTCTCTCCTAGAAATAAATAAAACATTTAAAAAAATATATATGAAATATTGACCCCTCCCTTCCAGAAGCTTGCTGAACATTTTTACTTATACAATTGCTCTTTTGCACCTCCAGGGCAACTTTATCATGTCCTGCATACAGGTTCTGCACATTTCCTACGAGTGCCCTTCCTAGGTATTCCATCTTTTGACTCTATTATGAAGAGAACAACTTCTCCATCACAGTTCTTGAGTTTTTTTATGGGCAGAGAGGCTGCAGGGCACACACTTCTGCGTGTAGGCACTGTCTCTACAACTTCCACTGAGCTAAGCCCAACTGGTTCCAAAGCCCTTACTGAGCGGTCGCCCCCACAGGGCCCCAGGGACATGACCACTCAAGAGTGCCAGCACTTTCCCGCAGGGTGCCCAGCCTTTCTAGTCCAGCCACAGCCCACTTCTTTAAACTCTGCCACCCTCTTCTGCCCTCCACACCATCCATGTCCTGTCCCATCAGACATGGCCCGTCCTATACATGCCACACTCTCCCTCCAACTGGAGAGGCTTCCCTGACCGTAGCAGTGGCATTTGCTCCTCTGCATCCATCAATGCTGCCTCCATAATCTGAATTCATTAATCCCCCCAGGGTGTGCACCTTGTGGAGTAGCCCTTACTCTAGTCTACTTTATGCTGAGTTAGGTACACATCTGTGTGCTAACAGGTGATGCCATGAAGGCTTGGCCCACATCTAAGCTGTCCTGCCTCAAATCACTGTGCCGTTCACATGGCTGCAACAAACGTGTGTTGACAAACTAGATGAGAGAAACTGGAAACGCCGGTGTGCAGAAAAGCTGCTGGGCTCTGCTCGTTCCTCAAGCCACAAGGAAGAAGCACTCCAGGAAGGGGAGGCCCGTGGGGCTGAAGACAAAGGAGTGCCTGTACCTCATCAGGGTGGACAGGACCCAGGCCAACCCAGCCTTACACTGTTGGCCTCTCTTCACATGAGGTCTCGGGCTCCTCCCTCCCTCAAAAAGGTGGGAGCCTCGGTCTTGGAAATCAAATCTACCAAACCGTGGTGCAAACATGCCCAGGTGAAGGCCAAAGCCCTCAATCCTGGCCACCCAGCAGATTCACCTGTAAAGCCTGTTAAACACAAACGATGGTCCCACACAGACCTTCTGAGTCAGCCTGGTAGGTGAGGCTAGGGCAACCACAAGTGGTGCTGGGACCAGGCCAAGGCACAGCCCACGTAAGTGCACCTCCATCTCCTTGGCCTGCCCTGAATGAGGCCAAGTATACAGGCAAAGGAGAAGGAAACCAGCATGTGACAGTGCCTACAGGCCAGGCACTGGGCTAGGGAGGCACTTGACATGTATTATCTAATTCCCTCAGCAAAACTGTATGAATTCCTGCCCCAGCTTTCAGCCTTGAAATGTTTTCAAAGGTGTAAGCCTCACCCCCAAGTGAACAGGTTGGGATTAGAACCCCCCACAATACCCCATATTTGAGGAATCCAACCTTTTCTTGATTTAGCTAATACTCTGAAGGTCCTAAAACTCCCTCGCATCTATCTCTCACTGATGCCTAAGCCTGAGGCACCCAAACACTTGGTCCCGAGCCTGAAAAACCAAGGGCTGTTTGCCTTCAATGAACGTGCTGTGGCCAAAGTGGAGACAATCTTTTCAGGGTCTCTGCTTTACCCTCAACCCCATTCTGCACCCATGCATTGCTAATCCAAGCCTCTGAGTTGTCCCTTCCTAACCTGGGTGATCCCGTCCTGTGTGACCCAGCTCAGACAGATCCCTGGGTCAGGAGGTCACTCTGCCACCCTGCCACATTATGACTGTTTTGGGTTCTAGGCACCTTTGCCTACATAGGCCCCTTCCTCTATTAAAGTAAAATTTTAAAAGCATTGCATCAGCATAAAGATGATGTCATTATATATTAACACATTTTCTTGAGCCTAAAGTTCATGTTTTCCTTCTGATTTTAAATTTTTTTATAGCTTATTTATTTTTGAGAAAGAGAGAGACAGAACATGAGTGGGGGAGGGTCAGAGAGAGAGGGAGATACAGAATCTGAAACAGGCTCCAGACTCTGAGCTGTCAGCACAGAGCCCGATGCGGGGCTGAAATCCACGAACCGGGAGATCATGACCTGAGCCAAAGTCGGATGCTTAACTGACTGAGCCACCCAGGCGACCTTTCCTTCTGATTTTTAAAAAATTTTTTTTAATGTTTTATTTATTTCTAGGAGAGAGAGAGAGACAGCGTGACCAGGGGAGGGTCAGAGAGAGAGGGAGTCACAGACTGAAACAGGCTCCAGGCTCTGAGCTGGCAGTCAGCACAGAGCCCAATGCGGGGCTCGAACCCACGAACCACGAGATCATGACCTAAGCGAAAGTTGGACGCTTAACCAACTAAGCCACCCAGGCGCCCCCCTTTCCTTCTGATTTTAAAAGAAATCAAAACATTGTTGTGGGCCCCTAAAACTACTGACCCTCAGCCTCCCATGCCTACTGGACCAGTCAGCCCTGTCTACCATGCTCCTAGCAGGGTTCCCTGGAAACTCCCTATGGAAGACCCAGCTCAAACCTGGCCAATGTGTCTACAACCCAGACCCCCGCACAGCCTGCCTCAGTGGAATCCGCTGCCCTCACCTGTCACATTCACTGCACTTATGCCTCTGTATCTAGAGCTACTGTATAGACTGTGAGCTCCACAGGGGCTTGATAAGTGTGTCCTGAAGGAACACTGAATAAACAGACAGGGACTTTAACCAGTGGGACCACTGGATGAACTGACAGGTTTATCTCAGGGACTTTTGCCTGGTTTTCTTGTGACTATAGATTTCATATTCAAATTAGCTCAACACCTGGCTATCTTTCACAGGTCAACAGGAGGCCAACACACCCTTTGAGACTGGGTTACTGAGGGAAAGACATGGCTGTAAGAGTCCCAGAGCCTTCTGTTAGAGTCCAGGTAGAAGAGAGGGGTCTGAGGTGCCTCATGGTCCCTATGTGGTTAAGACAACCTCTGTATGTCTTTATTTCTTTTATTATTATTTTGAGAGAGAGAGAGCGCGCACGCACACATGAGTGGGGCAGAGAGAGAGAGAGAGAGAGAGAGAGAGAGAGAGAGAGAGAATCTTAAGCAGGCTCCACACTGAGCATGAGCTGGATCCCACAACCCTGGGGTCATGGCCTGAGCCAAAATCAAGAGTCAGACACTAAACCAACAGAGTCCAGGCACCCCAACGACCTGTATATTTCTAACACTAAAGCTCTACTGAGCTGTGACACTTCTTGATGGCTCATGAAAATATAGTTACTGTCATGTTAAAGGTTTCCCAAATTGTTCGATGTTGCAAAGGGACGCTCATTCTCAGAAAGACCAGGTGCCCTGGCTTTAGGGGAGAACCAACAAACAGCCTCTAAGAAACCAAACACCATGGCAGCCACCCTGGATACTGCTCCTTGACATCAGTTCAGATGGGAGTTCCAGTCTGGCTGGCGGTGATGGGCTTAAATCACCACTTTGCACAAAAGACTCTGTCTGTGTCCATCAGAAGAGCAAAGAACTGGGAGAGTATCAACACGATGCCACAACAGAAGTGTTTATCTGGTAATGGGGGAGAGACGAGAACAGATGATTTGGGGGGGAAGTATTTGTTCCTGCAGTTAATCGTGCTGGTACAAGGTGAACAGTTCACTTAGAATAGCCCCGCGGAGCCGGAAAGACTCAGGATGCAGCCCCCTAGGTCTCCTGTGACGGGGACAGACACATGCCTTTCATCTCTCTGAGCTTTAGTTTCCTCACCTCAAAAGAGTGATAATCATTTCTACTTTTAAAGGTTATTCGCAGAATTAGTGAGATCATATATTACTTAAGTGCCTACTAGTGCCTGAAAGATGTAGCTGTTCAGCCAATGGTGGCTCCAATCCGTTCTCCCTCGCTGTACCACGTCTGTTCTTATTCACAGGTGGCAGCCATTTAACTTGCACACCTTTAGGTGAGCAAGTAACTAAGAGCTGGGGCTAGGTACGTGCATGCCCTGGGACATTAGCACTCCAGCCAGTCTACACAAGAGGCCAGTGCTAGAACCCTCTGAGGCCAGTGCTAGTCCCACACCCATGCTCCAGATGGGGAACTGAGGCACTGAGAGACCACCCGGCTGGAGAACGGGAGAGTCAGGCTTTGTGCCCAGAGCCCCCAGTCATAAGGCCTTACTCTACCTAGAAATGTATTAATAAAAAGGGCTAAATTATGATAGCAATTAAAATAAAATGTCATTTGTCATTTCTAACTCACTCTTATACACTGGTTACAGCATGTCTGCCATTTCCACATAACTATTGCCTTTGCTTCTCCCAACAACCCTGGGAGGCATGTATCTCAATCTCCCAGTGTGCACAGTCAGAAAGCGAGCCCAAGGCTGTCCTCAAGTCACCCAAGCAGCCAGCGGTCTGCCAGGGTGTGGTCAGCCCAGCCCCCAGCCGGCGCCTGCGCCCCAGCCACCTCCATCTGTGACATTCCCCTCCTCTCCTTTCCTGCAGAATCCGCTGCAGGCGGCCAAGAGAGGCAGGAGGGAAGAAGGGTCTCCACCAGGACTCCAGTTGTGGCTGGAATGTCAGGGAGGTGGGCTCAGGGGGAAGCTGACTGGGGAGTAAGGAGTCCCTCTCATGCCCCAGGCCCTGTGCACACCTATCGGAGTGATCTGCCAGGAATGTTCCCTCCCACTAAGTAAAACCCTGGAGAAGTTATAAGGACACTTCCCAGCCATTGCCAAGTTAACGGTTCAAGACAGGTTAAAAGCAGGGTAACAAAGACAGGACACTGGGTTCAAACCCCTGCTCTACTGTGTACTGGTGATTTGGGTAAGTCCCATAACCTCCCTGTGCCTCAGTCTGCTCCTCTGTAAAATCGCGATAATCAGTGAGCGGTAAAGCAATCATGACAGCACCCGGGCATGTTTGCTAATTAGTAACAGCAATAAAGCCAACAACCACACAGTGCTTGTGTGGGTAATTGCCTGGGTTGCACACTAGAGAAACAGAGACTATTTTTTAAAAATATAATTTACTGTCAAATTGGCTTACATACAACAACCAGTGCTCATCCCAAGTACCCTCCTCAATGCCCATCACCCACTTTACTCTCTCCCTCAGCCCCCATCCACCCTCAGTTTGTTCTCTGTATTTAAGAGTCTCTTATGCTTTGCCTCCCTCCTTCTCTGTTTATAACTATTTTTTCCCCTTCCCTTCCCCCATGGTCTTCTGTCCTTCTCTGACTGACTTATTTCACTCAGCAATTTAATACCTTCCAGTTCCATCCATGTTGCTGCAAATGGCATGACTTCACTCTTTCTCATTGCTAAGTAGTATTTCATTGTATATATAAACCACATCTTCTTTATCCATTCATCAGTTGATGGATACTTAGGCTCTTTTCATAATTCGGCTATTGTTGAAAGCGCTGCTATAAACATTGGGGTACACGTGCCCCCTATGCATCAGCACTCCTGTATTCCATAGGTAAATTCCTAGTAGTGCTATTGCTAGGTCATAGGGTAGGTCTTTTTTAAATTTTTCCTAGGGTGGTTGCACCAGTTTGCACTCCCACCAACAGTGCAAGGGGGTTCCCGTTTCTCTACATTCTCGGAAACAAGAAGCTATTTTCAAGGGGAAATCATCTCCTGAAAGAAATGGGTGGGGGAGTGAAGCTGGGTTCCCAGCTCTTTCACTCACTAGATGAGGAACCCTGGCCAAGTTACTTCACTTCTCTGGGCCTCAGTTTCCTTATTTATAAAATGCACAGTGTCATCATAGGCTTCAGTGAGATGATAAAGGGGAAACACCCAAAATTATGCCCAGTGTTCAACAGGTAGTAAGACTCTGGTTCCAGAGTAAAACTCTGGATTGCAAGTAGCTTGTTCTGAGAGTGTTCTCCAAGATGAGCAAATACTTCTATAAATTTTAACTTGATAAATGAGCAGTATCTTGCAATACGAGTAGTATTTGATGCTGAACATCACATGACCACAACTGAGCCAATGGTTTTTCTCTCTCTCTCTGTGGGATTGTAGGTGATTGTCTCCCATGCTAGGATGCTCTGTCTCAGGCTGCAGTGTTTGGAAGAAATCAGTANAATGAGCAGTATCTTGCAATACGAGTAGTATTTGATGCTGAACATCACATGACCACAACTGAGCCAATGGTTTTTCTCTCTCTCTCTCTCTGTGGGATTGTAGGTGATTGTCTCCCATGCTAAGATGCTCTGTCTCAGGCTGCAGTGTTTGGAAGAAATCAGTGATTTTTTAGAATGTTGGAAAGTGCCCACAACTGGCACTAGCGTATTTTTTGTCACTTCAAAGCATCTATGGACCATCCTCTGCTTTTCCATAAAGTGTAAGCTTAGGAATGCTTTGTTTCATTCTAGGTCAGGCTGCCTGCAGATATAGACCCTTTTCTCTGCTGCCTTATTGCCAGAGGAAATATAGTATAAGACAAGTGTTTATTAATACTGTAGTCAACGTCCATGTGAGTGTATACATTGGCGCCCTTGCAGAAAAGTTCCGTTGAGCCAATAGATAGCAGTGATTCCATTAGTGATAGTGAAAGTCATCCTACACAATAACCCTCCTCTCTCATCTCCCTCACATCAGCCATGAAGGTTAAACAGGTTAATTTGTTTAGTTTTCTTTGTATTTTTGGGTTGTGAAATGCATCATCTGAGTTTCCATTATTTCTTATGGGGAAATTCACTTTGATATACAAGAGCTTTGGATTACAAGCATGTTTTCCAGAATGAATTGTGTTCACAAACCAAGACTTTACTATATAGTGACTAGCTTTGTCAAGTTCTATTTTTAATTTACAGAAGGAAGGTGCTTTTGAAACCCGAGGTGAATCACTTGGGATATATCAAATCACCAAATACATTCTCCTTTTTAAAAGATACGGGCTTCTCTGATGGGTCTCTACAACATGATCTTCTGGACCCTCCAAGAACCAGTCCCAAGAGCTGCCACATCCCACCTGAAGTTGGGGGAAGTTGGGCTCCTTCTTTCCTCACCCCCAGCCTCCCCCTCTGAGCTTCGAGTTAGGGACCATCAGGTTGCTTTAAATAGTCCATCTCTGAAGGGTAACATTTACTGTAAGGGGTGGAGGGCCTGTTTACAGCCAGAAAGGTGTGCACATCAGGCTGGTGGATGACCCCCACAGTCACCAAAACACCCTGGGCCACCCATGGGCTCAGGGTTGCTATAAATACAGTCTTTCCTGGAACCCTTCCTCAGCAATGCTTTTCCTGAACAACTGAAAATGCAGTAATCCACTCAGAGGGGGAACTTGGCACTATACAAATACCTGAATTCACAGTAATTATGCACAAAAGCCTGTTTGAAGAGGCAAGGAGAAATATAGTTCATAAATTGACTGTTAATCAATTATGGCTCATGAAAAAAAGAACTGACTCTTAACTTGGCAGTATGTTAACTCCTGCTTCCGCCCCATGCCTAATAACAGGGCTGTTTGACATTAACACGACACCACCAAGAAAGGGGGAGAGGGAGCAAAGGGTCCCCAGTGTCAAGAGAAAACAACCAGACAACCCACACCCTTCCCACTGAGGTAGGTCTCTGGGGATCTGATTTTCAAATACATGGTTCATAGACCAGGCAAGTCTGCTGGAACTATTTGTACGTGGCTTCATGTTGTTTTGCCACCTACCTGAACAAAGCTCAGGCTGGGGAAGCTTCTAATCTGGTTTCTAAGAGTGAGTAGGAAGGGGGCTGGGCTCATGTCCAAGAGGACTGACATGAAAACCTGATCCGTGAAAGATTCTAGGCCTTCTCTGAGAGCAGAACAACTGATTCTGTGAGACAGGGACCCAGGCCCACTGTACCTGTGACTACGTTTTGTGAATCTCACCTGCCTGCCTCAGATACAACATTAAAAGGACAACATTAGAAAAATAAATAAAGGCTGAGATTCTGTTCACACTCCCTAGCTTATTTGCTGCCTGCTGGAGGCTAGAAAACCAAGGAGAAATATGGTTCATAAACTGACTTCCTAGTCTCCCTCCCCGCCAGGCTCCTCACGTGGAAGAGTCTCCTGTGCATCTCTGCTAACAGACACCACCGCCTCCACAGAGGCATCAGGTTTTTCCATGGGGGGAGGAGGGCGTGGAAGCCCCACAGCCTTGTTCCCAGCTTCATGGATGCACCTTGAGCAGGAAGGATATCCGCGGAACAGATCTGGGGTTGGAGGCAGCAGCTTCTGGCCGGCCAAGCTCTACCGTGTTGTTCTGGGGTCACTCCTGCAGGTCTGGCCAAACTTCCAGCTATTCTGGTGGCCCTGAATTTCCTGCATTAAATCCTCTCCTGCCTAAACTAACTCAAGCAAATCCTGAATAATGCAGATGCTGAAGACACTGTCGACCAAGAAGAGGGAAATCTCTCTCTCTCTCTCTCACACACACACACACACACACAAACAGCTTGGTGTGAAAAAAAATTATTCCAGGCAGGACATATCAAAGGAGAAGGCATGTACATACACAGGAAATCTACTTATGAGACAGTACTTGGAAGGAACCAACCAGACAAATGCGCAAAAGACCGTGAACAAAGATGTCTACCATCCTACCATTACTAAGTGGCAAAGGGTTGAAAATAACTTAAGCAGATATCAATCCAACAGAGGACTTGGGTTAAGTAGGCGGGGCCTGCCTCTCTATAGGAGTTCCTCACCGCCACACAACCGATGCTAAGAAAGAATTATCTAGTAACATGGAAAAGAAACTCAACACACACTACTAATTTTGAAAAGACAGCACAAAACAATGTAGACATTACATCTTCACATTAAACATGCACTTTTGTGGGTGCGCACACACACACATACACATACCTGAATATTCAGTATGGCACAGACAAAAGTTTGGGAGGACATGCCCCCAGATCTACCAAGACACCTGCTCATGTTCTGCCCCCGTCTTTGCCGGTGGTGGAGCCGGTCTGCTGTGCCGCACCTGGCCTCCTGCCACACGAGGGAGCAGCCAAGGAGCGGCCTGACTGCGAAGAGCCAAACCACACGTCTGGTCGGCACTAGGGACAGCTGGCGGGCCTGCTCCGCGCCAAGTTCGCGACCTTCTGGGCCGTCCCTGCCTGCCTGCCGGCCTGGCAGAGTCTTGAAAGTGGTTCCCTCCACTACTGAGGGATGCCTCTGGGCTGCCCCAGGGCCCATGAAACACACCCAGTGATTTCAGCTCTAAACGCAGTACCAGGGAAGCCTTGTTCTCGCCAACATTTCAGCTCAAAGAACTATCGCTGCTCGCAGAGGCCATGATGGAAACAAGACGAAACGGCCCAAGCCTCAGAAAACAGTGACTCAGATCTGCAAACTGTTTTGTGTTCGCACATGAAGAGCCTGTTTCACCCAGACGGTATACTGGAAACGCTAATACGTAGTGATTTAAAGATATGATTTCCAATGGAGCATGCAGCTGCCACCCAGCAACCGCCCAAACATATGTGACCACTTCAGTTCCCGAGGAAATAATCCCAGTTCACAGGGAGCGAATCACCAGGTGAGGTGGCACAAAGTCCTGTGCGTGGGCCAGGCCCGCCCACCAACCCCACCCTCCTCCCGGTTTCCATCAGCAGGGTTTGAGCTTGCAGCTTCCACATCACAAACTGTCCTTGCGGAAAAGACCCATGAAAAAGTTCCTGCTAGATGGATACTGAGGAGGGCACTTGTGTTGTATGGAAACCAATTTGACAATAAACTTTCTTTTTTAAAAAAAAGTTCCTGCTACCACTTCTTGGGGGATGGGGGGAAGGAAAGGGGAGTAATTAATGAATTAAAGCAAGATGATCGAACCTCTGGACCAGGAGCGTGGTATTAGACCCGGGTTGGAACAGCAGGTGCAGAGAGGGGACAGTACTCCAGAGCATCTCACTGCATTGCCCACACCAGCTGCAGACCAGGGAGGAGAACTCAACAGGCCCAGGGCTGAGCCTAGGCCCCAGGTCAACTGTGGCCCCACATCCAACGCACCTGTTGGGTCCGGATGTTGTGCCTGGCCACACAGCTGCACCCAACCAAAAAGAGCAAAGAGTTGAGACCAGCTTGCATAAGGCTCAAAACAGCATGTACAGCCCCACTGATGGGCATCCTCCCACGGCCACCTCTTTCCTGAGTAGCCAATAGCAAAAACCAGCCCTGAGCACACAGTTGAGGGTCTGTCTACAAACCTGAAGTGCCCACGAGCAAGCTGTATGAGCCTATACAAACCGACACCCAGTCCCAGAGGCCCCCACGCACCTCAAACTCACCCATCCTGATGGGAAAACAGCTTCACAAAAACATATCCAAACTGGAAACTGATTTTAAAAGACGAAGCTTGTGTAATGTACACTTGTCATATTACTTGAGAATATTCAATTCTAAAGAAAAGACAGCAAAGGGGATGGATGACTTGTAAGATATGTTTAGTATAGATAAAACTCAGTAAGGAGAGCACATGTGTATCAAACACAGACAGAAAGGTATGGAAGGACAAGAGATACCTAATATTCATGAGGCACTAAATATACCCAAGGCAGCTGGGCAGTAAATATTCATGATACACTAAATGCTGAAAACGTAGTAAATATTCATGATATATTCATATGCATAACATTAAATACATAAGCGGAACCTAATATTGGTTGCAATTTGCCTACCCGTTGGTGACACCCATTCTGATCTTCTAATCCATGGCTGTTCATCAGGCTCACTGGGAAGCCACAGATGTGGCAGGGCAGAACTGTCCCTACGAGTCTCACCAAGAGAACAAGTGTGTGTGTGTGTCTGTGTGTCCCATCTGTGGCCCTTCTGCTAGTACTTTAACTCTGGTCCTTGTAACCACATATTAGCCAGGAAAGCTAATGCTGCAGAGAGAGATGGAGCGCACGAACACAGCGTACCCCAGGACCCAGATGCTGAAGGTCTTCCACCTACCTTCACCCTATCCTACCTGTGCTACCCTTCCCATAGCTTTTCCCTCACTTCTCACCGTGTGCTTTAAATTGCATCGAGGTCTTTTTCCCACATGACATCTACCACTAACTCTTCTCAGGAGCACTCTGTAGCACAGTTGCTCATTTTCCTTAACTACCATCAGACTTCAGATGCAGAAGGACCCTTTATTGCTGTAGAGTACTTTATTAGGGGTCCTAATTGGGAATTATAATAAGTGCCCTTCACCTTCTAAGAAAGGCAATGGAATAATAATAGTCATAAATAATTTATGAAGCATTTCTTCTGCTGATACAGTACCTCAACTGATGCTTTTGTGTGTGTGTGTGAGACCACCCATTCTATGGGGTGTCAGAGGTCACACAGACTCTAAGCGCAACAGTTGAAACCAGAGCCCTGACTGCCCCCCTTGGCTGGACCACCTACTTTAAGAGAGCAAGACACCTCTGACATTTTCACATCCTACATTCTGAAAGCAGTTTCTTGGGAAAATTGCACACCACAGCTAATGCTTCTATTGCCTCCCACAGACAGGAGAACTTGAGGGCTAGAAACAATGGAGAGACTGGTGAACGGACCTTAGAGGTGAGGCCAAATATTCTGGAAGTTCTCAAATTTCATACATTTACAAATCAGCCTCACACACCAGGGCTAGGAAGAGGCTTGAGCAAATAAATAACGGTCTACTCCCCACTTTTCAAAAGGATCTTCTGTAATTTCTTTTCACAGATACCTTAATCATAAGAAACATATTTGAGAGTCCTTCCTAGCAGGAATCTGCACTGGAAAAGTATAAGTGTCTGCAAGGAGGCAGGGGCTGACTTCAGTGACAAGCCCCTGGATGCATGGTCACACATGTCTCACTATTCCTTGTCAATTAGCCCCTAAATTCCCAGTTACTCACATGGCATCTTCTGGTTCATGACCTGCTGAGCTCAGAATCATGGGTGATAGCATGTTAAAGCAATACAAAGAATTCTAAGGTAATTCATCAGAATCACAAACGTGTCTCAAGGATCACTGACCTGACCCAAAAGTTTGAAATTATTTTCCAGGTACAAATTTCTAAGAAAACAGGGTTAGATGAAAACACCTCTGATTTCCATTAGTTTGGGAAAACACAAGGAATTTAGATACTGACCATTCCTGTTATCCTACCTACAGATGACAGTAACTGTGCCAGTGTTTACAGGTACCTAGACGACAAAAGGGATAAACATGACATCAAGAAGGGTCAAGCCAAGAGCACGTCCTACAAGGCCACTCCTGGGAAGGCCTTTCTGTCTCTAGGCACTCAAGAGTTCCTTCTCGGGGCGCCTGGGTGGCTCAGTCGGTTGAGTGTCTGGCTTCGGCTCAGGTCATGATCTCACAGTTTGTGGGTTCGAGCCCCACATCGGGCTCTGTGCTGACAGCTAGCTCAGAGCCTGGTGCCTGCTTCACATTCTGTGTCTCCCTCTCTCTCTGACCCTCCCCTGCTCACACTCTGTCTCGCTCTGTCTCAAAAAAAAAAAAAAAGATTTCCTTCTCATGGAAAGCTCTTTCATCTCACATCCATGTGGCAAAGTCCTAATGTTACTTAAAGTTACCCCCTACAAGAAGCCTTCCCTGACTACTTCACCTTCCAACCACAGAGTGTGAAAACAAAACCCAGAGCTTGGGTTTACAGCTTTAGGCTTCCTAAAGCCTAATTATTCTCCAAATAATTCCTAAGCACCCTGAAGAAGCAACTAATTATGACTTGGTTTCTTCTGTGTCTCTCTTATGCTTTTAGTAAATGCCAAGCTCACAGTGGATCATTCTGATAATGAAGAAACAGCAGCATAAACAGGGGGTAGTGGTTTGAAAGGCATTAATCCACATGAAACGGGTTTACCAGGCTGGACTCAGTAAGGGGTAAGCAGAAAGCTAGTCCCTTCTCCCACCTACCACCAAAGCTTCAAAGCTGCTCCTTTTTCATTTCCTTCCAGCCTGTGACTGGTATCTCCAGCAGGTTCTATAGCTTTCCCAGTTTTTTTCACGTATTAAGAAGTCCAGCGCTCATAACCCAAGTCAGCCTGACCAGAAAGATGGAGAATGAGGAGAGGGAAGGAACCTGTTTTCTACCTATTTTCCCAGTTTGCTCTTCCCTGCCTCCTTCCCACCTCATCAGGATGCATCTGATTTTGGTGGCGGGGCAGGAGGTAACAGAAAAAGATGTTTAAATTCCCTTTGCAGATCAAGAACAGAGCTTGGAAGGGTTGATCCCAAGGCTTTATTCTAAGTCATAATGCACAGAGAATAGAAGATATGACTTAATAAAGATTCTTGCCCCACAGGTAAAAAAAAACCAAAAACAAAAACAAAAAACAACAAAACAACAACAAAAAACACCTCTTGGGGCTCCTGGCTGCCTTAGTTGGTGGAGCATGAAACTCTTGACCCCGGGGTTGTAAGTTTGCTCCCCAGGTTGGGTGTAGAGATTACTTAAAAATAAAATCTTAAAAGAAAAAAAAAAGCACTCTTCTCTTCCAGTACTCAGAAAAGGGAAAGCTGGAGGGACGTCTGAGCACCACCCCCCTCCATCTTTGCACCTTGCCTAGAGAAGAGGTGGTAAGGGAAGAAAAGTCCCTGGGAGGTTGAGGGGGACACGGAAAGCATGGGAAGTGTCCGTCCTCTTCCTATTGGGAACACTGAGGAGCACGCAGTAGAGCAGAAATGGAAGCCTAACATAGTGCCACACAATCCGGGCAGGTCCTCAGGTGCCCAGGGGAGACCTATAAGAGATCCAGAGGGTGCCGACCTCACGGCCAGTTGCAGGAGCCAGGTCCCAGCTGGACCACACTCACGGAGGAGGGAAGGGAGGCTCAATGGTGGTGATGGGAAATGTATCAGAGGACAGGAAGAGGCCACTCTCCCGCACACCCTGGTGTGATGCCAACCTCCTGGTGCCCAGAGACCATCTGCGGGTAGAAGAGGCCCCCAAGAGTAACCTAGAGAGACTGACTCTCAAGGTTACCAAGCTGCTTTAAGCTAGACAGTGATTGAGATATTATCACTTGACTTAGGCTCAGGAAAATCACAATCATGACCAAGAACTAAATATACCAAAAGGGAACCAAAGTGTTTGTTTGGAGTAGCAAAATTAAGTTCGTTTATAAAACATTTTGCGAACTACAACTTGTGGCTGGTGAACTCCGCCACTCTAAAATAAATCCTGGGCAGGAAACATCTCTACTTTGATTCAAAAGCTTCTATAGGGTCTCCATGCAACACAAGCAGAATTTATGAGTGTCTGCGCATATGACGAGGCACTGGGCTAACGTCCAGAGTGGAAAGCAGGTGGTTGCCCACCAAGCCATCACTGAAAACTTACCCTCCAGGAGGGGCCAATTCCTTCACACACGTGCTCTCATTTAACCCTGACAGTATCCCTGTGAGCTGGCTATTATCACTCCCATTTTGCTGAGTGCAAACTGAGGCTCAGGAAGATTTGGGGAAATATAAATAGGACAGCCACCCTTTCATAGTCCCCATATGCCTAGTCCTATGTTAACGGCCAGATGCCATGCATTAGCTGTGCAACATCCATGGAGAGTCTACTTTTTTTCTTTCTTCCTTTCTTTTTTTTTTTTATAAATGAGGAAACTGATGCTTGCAGAGGGTAAGCAACTTGACTCACTGGCAAGTCTAGAACTAGGGTGAGGCAAGTGAGGCATTCGCCTGAGGCACAAAATTTCAGGGGAGAACAAAATTTGCTCCACAAGGTGAACGTTTTAATGCAGTGTTTTCAAATATCAAGATGAACACAAACTCCATGTCGTGCTAAATATCACAATTTTAAATAAAGACAGGATCCATATTAGTGATTTTTCCTTTTGCCTCAGGCTCCAGTATGGCTCAGCACAGCACTGGGGCAGAGCCAGGAAACCAGCCAGCTCAACCCTTCTACACCAGCTCCCAAAGGCAGGGATCCCACTGTGGGGCCCTCTCCAGATGTTCCCTCTCACAATTTTATAACCTCAAGGGGCTCTTAGGAGTGACCACTATGCTCCATAATTCCTGGTGGGGGAGGGGGTGAAGGTGACTGGGTTCCATATTGAATACCAGAGGTCTAAAAAGATTCTATTCCATGGTCCCCTGCCTGTGTTATGTAAATGAAGGAAGCTTGCAGGCTTGAATAAGGGAGTAAGATATTTTAAGATATCAGCTTGAGAAGGTATGGGGTGAGCCTCTAAAAAGATCACACAGCTGCTTGTCTCCCACTTGATAAATTCCCTGGCTCAAAATTAAGTGTTCAGCAGTGACACGAAGCCAGCTGTCAGCCTGTACCTACACAAGTCCGATTCAAACGGTGGCATTCCTTTTTTCCTGCATTTCAAAAGCCAAATGTTAGCTCATTTGAGTAACTACCTATGCTCTTATTAACCTCAAATTAAAGCCCTATCAGATATGAAGCATCTGCTCAAGACATATTTTGTTGCTTAAAAATTTGAACACTGTGGTGAGTGCTCCGTAACTTACAGAACTGTCAAATCGTACCTTGGAAACTAATATAACATGATATGTCAACTACAATTTTCTAAAAACGCCCCCCAATTTGAATATTTCTTAGATCAAACCCAGAATCCCTTACTAGTGGCTTGTAATCGAAGCCTAAAACCTGTCTACAAATAAACCATTAACTAAGGCATAAGAAAGACAGTGACTGTGTTCACTAATTTCGCTGCAATGGCCATTAGAGACACCATGCACGAACAAATGTTTCCTATACTAACAATTCAGACCCAGCAAGGCCGACTTCCCTCTTTTCTTTTCTGAAAGCCTGAAACTGCTAGGCTTCACCTCACACACAATTCAAAGTTAAGTCCAGCGAAGTGAGCAAAGGGAAACTTTGGGCACTTGCGCGAGCGCGTCTGGCTCCTCTCGGCCCAGGCCCGCGCTGCCCCACGAGGCGGCCGCGGGGATCGCGCCCCAACCCCCACCCCCGGTCCGAGGGGCACCCGGCCGCGTAGGCTCTGCCCTGGCCGGCCACACACCTGGCCCGACGTCGGGGCGCGACTCGGTCCGCGCCGCCCCCGCCCAGGTCTCCGGGCGCCACCGGTCGTCAGCCCACGCGCGTTTCGCGGCCAGCCCGCTTGCAGACCGCCCGGGTACCTGGC
>NW_027551558.1:7710365-7748208 GCF_008692635.1 Crocuta crocuta | reverse complement strand
CCCGCGTCGGCTCCTGCAGCCCCGCTTTGGCCGGCCCGCTCGGCGGCGCTGTCGGGCCTCCGGGCCAGGCCACCCCCACCTTAGCGAGGCCGGGGTCCACCAGCGACCCCGACGGGCCTGGAGGACGAGGCGTCCACGTCCCGGCGCACTTGAGGGGTTCGGCCCCGACTCCAGCCTCAACCTACCAGGTCACCAGGGGGCTAGGCGGCCCGACGGGCGCTCCGGATCCGCCTCGCAAAGCAAGCGGCCCGCGGGCCCGGGGCCGGAGGGAGTGGGCGCAGTGGGTGGGAAGTGTACGTTTGAATAAAAGTAAAAGTTGTTTTTTTATAACCGTGTGGGTCCGGAGCGTCTCCAGGCTAATTAGGGAAGCTGCCGCCCTGTGTTGAGGTGAATCATTGTTGTGATACCACAAGTGTGGGAAGAAAGACTGCCGGTGACTTCNGTCCGTTTAAGGAGACAGTCTCAGGAAGCGCGCTGGCCTCAGGTGGTCGCCCAGCTAACCGACTAGAGAAGCCTCATGGAAGTCTTGGTCTGCTGATTGCAGGACGCCCTCACCCCAACCGTGTGCCCTCAAGAGAAGGGAGCTTTTCCTGCAAGGAGGGACGAAGAACGTGAACTGTGCCCCTGTAGAGACCGAGGCCACTACAGCTTACAACGCGAGAAACTTTCCCGCTCCAGCTAAAAGAGATAATGTTACCGTCGGAGTGTTATCTGACATCTGAATTATCATTGACGTCGGCGCTGTTACGTGGGGACCACCCGGGATCTGCACCACATCCTGGGATGGTGGGTTTGAGTCTTTTTCCATGTGGACAACTGAGGACCGGAGAAGCCAACGTCTGCACAACTCTCCGCAGCAGAGCCAGGGTGGAACCCTGGAAGGGGTTGTCTGCACTTTTGGCTTTAAGCGGGATCAAAGTCCCAAATAGAAGAAGAAGCAGGGAAAAAGGCTAAAGACACATCCCATTCACTTGAACATATAAAGAGAAGCTGCCTTTTAATTTTTTTATATAATCCTTTCGGTACAACTATTTGCTTAAAGGCCCCCTTTTGATGGTTAAGAGCTTTATAAATTCCTTGCATGAAAGGAATAAATATATATAGGGAATCAGTCTTTAGTCCCCCAAGTCAATCACCTGCATTCCAAATGGACAGATGACTCATCACCCTCAGGACAATGACTTTGTTAGGTGTGTTTCCTCTTCAAAATCCTCAAACTAAACTGTACAACTACAAGCAAATCTACACACCCTTCTCTCACCTTAAGCCTCTGCTCCTTCCTATTCAAAATCACTTGGGGTTGTAACTACTAAATGTTTATTGACTCTGTAAGTCACCTTTCCACCTTAGAATTTGATTTGTTCCAGAATATCTTAAGCCTCTGACTTTACTTGTGTGTGCTGTGGGTGGCTTTTGAAGCTAGTGTCGGTTTTGAGAGAACAAAAACCGAAGTTCTTGATGATTAGCTAAGGCTTAGAAAGAACATGGTGTCAACACCCAAAATAGAAAGTGGTAGGGAGGGTACCTGGGGTGGCTTGGTTGGTTGATCTCATGATCTCACGGTTGGTGAGTTCGAGCCCTGCATCAGGCTTGCTGCTGCATAGCCCACTTTGGATCCTCTCCCTCTCCCCCACCCCCCCCGCCCCTCCCCACTCGCACTCTCTCAAAAATAAGCAAACATTAAAAAAAAAAGTGGTAGGGAACTATGTGAATAGGTTAGGAAAATGGAAAAATATGTTACCTGGTAGAGCAGGCACGTTCATCCTTTAAAAATGTCCCCCCTCCCACCTCCCAGTCACTGCCACCTTCTTGCTAAGAACGCCAGACCCCAGGACCCTGCCATGTGGCTCAAGGGAATTGTTTCCCTCCTTAATGCTTCTTGGACCAAACCTGGACACTGGGTTGAGAAAGGCTACAAATATTAGCAAGGCTTTCCTAAAGGTTCAAAGGAAACCGAGAACCACATACAGTTTCTAGAAGCCTTGCACAGACAACCATAAAACTAAGAGCATAGTTGTTGTTGTTTTATTTCTGCCCCTCCATCCATCCCCAGGGCTCCAGAAAACCTTTCACAGCTATCCCTGAGAACCTTACTGATGCAGCAAAAGAAAGACTATGCTATTTCTAAGTACACTGTACCTTATCTGGGGACACATTTTTATCAAATGCCAGGCACAGTTCTAAACCATTTGCAATTAATCACTCATTTAAATCATTCAGCTCCCAGAAGAACCCTGAGCTAAGACCAGCCATTTACTCCCATTTTACAGATGAGGTTCTGCTATTATCTCCATGTTGTGGATGAGAAGACGCAGGCATGAAAATGGCAAGTCATGTGCTCATGAGGGAGATAGTGGCAGAGCTAGGATTTGAACGCCCAGTCTGCACCCTCAGCACAGAACAAGCTGCCTTTCTAAGAGTAGCAACTAATTCTGCAAACTGAAAACTGCCTTTTGGTTTAGAAAAGAAAGGAGAAGTAGCCCTTCCCACACTCAGGAAGAGGAATCCTTCGAGATATCAGAAAACAAGAGTATTTAAGTCTAGTGTTTCATCCCAGGATTCTGCTCTTGGGTCTTCATAAGACAAACTACCTGTCTTTCTTTAGGTTCCAAAAATAGACCCATAGGTACAGGCATCCCTACCTGGGCAGAGAATTAGAGCCAAGGAACAGCCAGGAACCGTCTAGGAAAAAACGATGCCATCCTTCTCACAACAAGAGGCCCATTGCCCAGGTGAGCCTTGGTGACGGGCCAAATTGAATAGCCTCACAGTCAGATGCCACGTGAACCCTATTCCTGAGGGACTCCCTCCATGGGCCGGCTGTCCAGCAGTATCCAGATCCCAGCCCCTGTCCCTCCCAGTAATGTTCCTCCAGTAGTAATGAATGACCGTGTCATTTTCCTCTTTCAAAACCCTTCTGTAGCTTCCATCCGGTTAGGAGAAAATCCAAATCCTTTAAGAGGGCCTGATCAGTTCCTTGCCCGTGTCTTTCATAGGCTTCCTTTCATGCCACTGTCTGCTCACTACACACCAGCCAAACTGCCCTTCCTCCAGTTTCCAAATACCCCAACTGCTTACCTGCCTTGGTGCGCTTGCCCCAGCAGCCCCCTCTCCTGGAATGCTTTGCTCCTGCCCTTCACCTTGCTAACTCCCTCTCATCCTTCAGGTTTTCGCTTAAGTGTCATTTCCTTTGGTCTTTTTTCCTGGCCTGTATTTCCCAGTTGCACCCCTTCTTTAGAGCACATATCATACTTTGTAGGGGGTCATTTTGGGCTCCATACTGAACTCCCCCCACCAGAGCATGACTCCCAAAGAGCAGAGTCTGTATCTGTTTTGAGCATTATTATTGTATACCCAGCACCTATCAGAGTGCTGCTATCTAGTAGTTGCTTGATACTCTCTTAATCCATCACTCTCACTGTGACTTGTCACAACCTTCGATTGCTCTATCTACCTCAAATGCATTAATCTACGGTGCCCATTCTCTCTTCCCAACTCTTTCCCACCCTGGCCTTGCTTCCTGTTTCCCGAATGTCTTGCTCTTTCACCTTCAGGGACCTTCCAGTCTTTGTTCTCTTGTCCTAAGAGTCATCGCTCCACAGCATCCATCCTTTGCAGCGCTGATCCTCATGGACATCACCCCAGTTGTTCCCTTCTGCACCCCCAGGGCTCTCATCTCTCGGTCCTCCTGCTCTGCCTTCCTGGTTGAAACCCCACCTGTACATCAGGCTCCTCTGTTCCTACAGCTAAGCCTTTCCATGCTGCGAAGGAAAATCACAGAACCATGCAGTCCCAAACCACAAACGTTTATAGTCTCCAACCTCATTTGGATCTTCATACCTTTAGACATTCTCCGAAAAACAAATGGGACAATACATAAAATGAGAAAGAAGGAACAATCATCAGTAATTCCAATCCCAGGGGAATCACTGCTGCCATTTTATTGTTTTTCCTTTCAGTTTTTCTTCTATAAAAAAAAAAGGCATTGGAGTTAGTCTGCAAACTCAAATGTCTTCTACATAGTTGAGATGAAGCCAAATACACAATTCTGAGTCCTGATTTTTTTCAGTTACATCATAATACATGTATCTTCCATGTAATAACCAAGTATGTAAATCAAGTATATAACCAAGTAAATACAAATTTTAATAATTGGCTAATAGTCCATTATGTAGATATATCATAACTGATTTTACCGCTTCTCTACTACATTGTTTCCAATCTGAAGATATTCTAAAACATTCTTTGCCAAATATCTGTGTACATAATTTGTCTGCGTTTATAATTATATCCTTAGGTGAGATCCAGAGGAGGAATTCCTGAGTCAATGGCTATGAATGGATCTGAAAGTCTGATTGAATCAGAGGTAGAAGAAGGCCCAAATGACACAATTGGACAATACTTTCATTTGTCTGTGGGCAGCTTCTCCCTCTGTTCCCCACAGAAACTAGCCCTGATTGCTCTCATGCAGTGTGTGTTCTCAGTCCCCATCATGATCCTTTGAACAGATGGTTTTGCTTCCTTCTTCAGAGAAAATTAAAGTTTTCAGGACTGAACTCTCTCAGTGCCCTACCCCCACCTCAACAACACTGATCTCTCTACCAAGATGTAAGATGGTATCTCCCTGACTCTTAAATTTTAGATAAGATTGGCTTGCACTTTCTTCCTCCAAGATTATCACCTAGGAAGATGGATCAAATATGTAAATATGATCATGATAACTATCATTTACTGAGTACCTATTATACATTGTACTATACTAGTTCCTTTCAAAGATCCCCATTTGAACTTCTATTGTGATTGTCAGATCCCTGATATGACTCCAAATTTGACTTTTACATAGTATTTCTAAGCATTTCCTACATTAAAGGCTGAATTTTTCCAAATTTGAAAGGGGGTCCATCATAATCCCATTTTTCACATGAGTCTGGAAATGTGGTCTAGAGATTAGAGATTCTCATCTACATCATTTGATATTGATGTTTTGTTCTAATTCTAAGAAATTCTATTAACATTTAGGCAGGCATTGAGCACGTGTTTGCTTTCTTTTATATTTCCTACTTCTTTGCCTGTTATTTACATGGCATCATCTGTCACCACACATCCAGGCAGGTACAGTTTTGTTCACACAATCGAGCAGCAGTGTGCATTTCAGCTCTAACTAGTGATTAACTCTTTTCAAGACAATTCTAACAGTCATGAGGCTCTGCATTCAGATCATAACTTTATTTCTATGGTTCTGAGTATTTCTTTACAACATTTTTAAAATAGGTGGCAGATTAGAAAACCAACTGGGCTTATGTTCAGAATAAGTTCAGGGCATTCTATATTTTCCCTGGTGGAATGCACTTCCTTAAATACTTTTGATCCTTTTGGGACAGTTTATTGATCTGTAGGAAGGTATTTCAGGTTAGTGAGATAGGAATACTCCATAATCCTGGTTCAGTGTTGGCCGAGGCTGGGAAGTTACAGTGGTAAAAAATTTCTCACAGATGTTAAGTTTCATAAAATCTTACTGTTTCGGGGTGGGCTAAATTTTGGTAGTGTTTTTTGTTGTTTGGTTTGGTTTTTGTTTTCTGAGGTATAACTGAGCTAAAGGACATACTTCTTAAGTGTTTAGCTCGAAGTTTTAGTTACATGTCATCACTCCCATACAACTACTATCCACAATCAAGATCTAGAACATTCTCATCACCTCAGAAAGCTTTGACAGTCAGTTCACACCCCCAAATCACCACTCTTCCAGACTGTATCATCATAGATTAGTGATCTATATTATTAAGCCTCATAAATAGGCATAATATAGGTGATATGGCATCTCTTGTGTCTAAGTTCTTTTTTTTTAAAGTTTATTTTTGAAAAAGAGAGAAAGTAGAGGGAGAGAGAGAATGCCAAGCAGGTTCTGCACTCTCAGCACAGAGCCCAACACAGGGCTCAAACTCGCGAACGATGAGATCATGACCTGAGCCAAAGTCAAGAGGTGGAGGCTTAACTGACTGAGCCACCCAGGCACTCCTTTTGTGTCTAACTTATTACTCAACATTACATCTGTGAGAGTCATCTTTATTGTATGAAGTCATGTCTTTTCATTGCTGTATAGTTTTCCATTGTGTGGCTATTCCTGCATTTTACCCATCCTACTCTTCTTGGGCATTTGGATTGTTTCCAGGATAGAGCTAGTATGATATATCTGCTATGAGGATTCTCATATATGTTTTTGGTAGGTATAAGCAATTTTGCTGGGTATTACCCAGGAGTGGAATCTCTGGGTCATAGGGCATATGCATGTGTAACATTAGTTAGTACTACTAAATACTTTTCTGATGTGGTTGTACCAATTTACATTGCCATGATTGATGTATGTAAAGTTTCAGTTGTTCATATCCTTTCAGTATATATGCGGTATTGTCAGTCTTTTAATTTTAGTCATTCCAATGGGTGTTGTAGTATTAATATTTTAGTTTTAATATTCATTTCTCTGATATCTAATGATAAGCATCTTTTCATTTTTCATTGGCTATTTTGATATCTTCTTTTGTGAACTGCCTATTCATATCCTTTACTTCTCTATTGAGCAATCTTTTACTTGTAGGTTGGTAAGAACTTCTTATATATTCTAGATATAATTCATGTATTGGAAATACATATATATGGAGAGAGAGAGAACACAAATGGGGGAGAACAAATATCCAAATACCGTCACCTAGTCTGTGGCTTGCCTTGCTTTTCAGCATCAACCTCCTCTCTTCCTATGGCCAGAACTTTCCATGCAAGGAAAATCACTGAACCATGCAATCCAAAACCACAAACATTTATAGTCTCCAGGCTTACGTGGGCCTTAATACCTTTAAACATTCTCTGAAAAACAAGTGGGACAATACATAAAATAAGAAAGATGAAAAGATTCCAACCCCAGAGGAATCACTGTTGCCATTTTATTGTTTCCCTTCCCATTTTTCCTCTATAAAAAAAGGCATTGGAGTTAAAATGTCTTCTACATAGTTGAGATGAAGCCAAATACACAATTCTGAGTCCTGCCTTTTTTTTTGCAGCTACATTATAACACAAGTATCTTCCATGTGATAGCTAAATATGTAAATCAAGTATATAACCAAGTAAATACAAATTTTAATAACTGACTAACTGTCCATTATGTAGATATATCATAATTTGTTCTACCATTTCCCTGCTGCAGTTTCCAATTTCAAAGTATTCCAAACCATTCTTTGCCAAATATCTGTGTACATAATTTTTCTGCATTCATAATTATATCCTTAGGAGAGATCCAGAGGAGGAATTCCTGAGTCAATTGCTGTGAATGGGTCTGAGAGTCTGATTGAGTCAGAGGTAGAAGAGGACCCAAACGACACAATTGGGCAATACTTTCATTTGTCTGTGGGCAGCTTCTTCCTCCGTTCTCCAGAGCAACCAGCCCTGACTGCTCTCATGCTGTGTGTGTTCTCAGTCCCCATCATAATCCTTTGAACAGATGGTTTTGCTTCCTTCTTCAGAGAAAATTAGAGTTACCAAGCATGGAAATAAGTCTGCTAATCAGCTGACCTTAAAATAGGGAGATTTTCCTAGATTATCCGGGTGGGCCCAATGTAATCAGAGGAGTGCTTAAAAACAGAAGAGGGAGGATGAGGACCAGAGAGATGGTAGTGTGAGAAGGAGTCAGGTCAGTATTGTTGCTTTTAAAGGTGGAGGTGTGGGGCCACAAGCCAAGGAAAGTGGGCAGCCGTTAGAAGCCCAAAAAGGCCAAAGAAATGGATTCATAATCCTGCTGATACCTGGATTTTAGCTTAATGAGAGACATATCAGAGTTATGACTTCCGGAATTTTAATTAATTTGTGTTGTTTTAAGCCACTAAATTCATGGTAATTTGTTACTGCAACAACAGGAAACTAATACAAAATTTATTTTAGAATTCCTTACTCTTATTACTGTTGGAAACTCTACTTCTCCATCCCTACTCACTGGCACAGTCTATAGCAAAGGTCCCATTAAACATGCCTTGGCTGAATTCCAGCTGAAGAACTTTAATATTTTAAATGGAGGTTATCATTCAAACTGCATTAATGAGATTCAAACTCTCAGTGGGATCTCTTCTAGGCATTCCCACTTTTCCCCCCCCACAAATGCCCAACACTGATAGTCTGAAATTTTGGACACGTGGGCAGCCATTTAATACCTTGCAACAATTTAGAGACCTTTCAGAAATGTCCAAACAGTATCTTCTGGTAACTCAAAAACATTTTTAATTTTAACCTGGCCAAATTTTGTAAGATTTATTTTTAGTCCTTCCCTCTGAAAACAAAGTGTGTTCATTATGCCACCTAAGAAACATAGTTTTGCTGGTTTTTAACATTAATAATATTACTTTCCATAAAACTCTTACTCTGACCTAACAGGTATTCGTTTGCCCAGTTATTAGCTTCCTGGTCTGGGGCTGAATCTGAAAGATTATTTTGGAACAATGCCCATAACAGTCTCCATTTTTTCTTTATATGGAATAATATTTTAAATAAGAGAAAGGAGAACTTTAATTAATCTTATGAAGAAAAAGTCTAACCCGCTACTTTTCTTTTGGGCAGAGAGATAAAACAAGCTTATATCTGATTTATGTGCCGGCCCACATAGCTCCTTTTGCAAATGTGGCTTTAAACCAGCTAATCTTTTAAAAGTCTTTACACTGACTAATTTAGAAGCAAGGAGAACAAATGTGGGAGTATAAATGTAAGGCACTGAATAAGAGTGATAATCTCTGCCAATGAACACACTGCTGTGTTTCTGAGTACCCAATGCAGTTCACGATTTTCATTTTGATGGAGCTTCCTGGAGCTTGTCCTGCCTCCCCAGCACGATATGCTATGTGACTGAAATTCAAATTTGGAAGGCAAGATCTGTCCAGGGTCTTAAAGATCATGTTCTTCAGTCCCATTGTATTGGGGGCCACATTGGGCGACTAGGCACAGGTTAGGCAGTGATGACTGAGCTACGCTTCACACCTGCCTCTAAGGGAGGCTGTATTAGGCACCTGCCCACCTCTCACTCATTCCATAGCTTCCTTAGTGTCTGGTAATCACCAGTAAAATTCTAACAGAAAGCTGATCTTCTTAGCAGAACAAATTAGCAACATTTGATAGGAATGCAACATCTTATTCATCTGACATTTTATAAATAAAAAAATAAACAATATATAAAAAAGGAAATGGATGTCTTTTTAAAATCATGGAACATTTTCACTGTTTGGGCAGTTCCTTATTTTTGACTGAGTTATGAACAAAAACATGTTCATAGAGCAGTTGTTTGGTAACCAAAACATATGCTCTCTTCTGGAACCTGCTAGAGCAGCTCCCCCTTGTCTCTATCAGTGAAATGATATGACATTAGGTGAAAGAACTAAGTGAATGTTTCCATAGCAAATGCTAACACTAAAAATAGTGTTGGGAGTGAAAGTAGGATGAGGAATAATTTCTTCCTCATTATTGTTTCCATGGAAAAATAGGAAAGTGGCAATGATGTATCTACTGACTGTGCCTATGACGCCTTAAGTAGATTTGGAGACTTCCTTAAAAGAAATAGAATAGCGTCTGCTGATATGATAGCTCTCTAAACAACTGCTAATCATTTCACTGCCATCTCTATGATTTCTTCCCTTTCCAAAGGTCTGTGAGTCTGATTTATTTCATGTGTATATGAAAGTTTCTATTCACTGTGTTTTTATAGGTAAGTTTCCTATGGCCTGATCTGCATTGATTTTATGCAAAATTGCACAGGGGGAGCTGACCCTATGCAAAGTTGTGATGTTTTTGATGCACTTAGAGTCGTCTTACAATTCAGAAACTTATTCTGCAGGTGCTCTACGCCTGCCTTAAACCAACAGGCTAGTAAACCAATCCCTTCAAAGATGTAAATGACAAGTATTGACTATTTTCCTACCTCTATCTCCATTTAGTAAGGGTATGTGTAATTTTTTTTTGATTCTGAAGTAAAAGCTCTTGAAAATGCATGCCTACAGGTAAAAAGCACAAGACAGGGCATTGGGGGAGCAATGGTAACTTCCCACCACAACTCCAAACCAAATCTGTTTTTCCATGAGCGAGTCGCACATCAGGCTTTAGTGGCAGACACATGTTCCCATTTAATTCTCACAATCCACCTATGAAATAAATATCTCCATTTCAGGAGTTAGGAAACTCAGAAGGGATTGTCGAAGTTCACATAGCTAATGATTGAAGAAGCCAGAGTTCAGACCCAACCTAGTCTAGGTCTAAAGCACCTTAGTATGGGGGATCTCCTCCTCTCTTTTAGCTATAAAGATTTTGGGGATTCTGATAATTGGGTTAAGAAAATTTGGTGGTTATGAACTCAAATGTTTGGTAGAAACTTAAATGTATTTCTTTTCAGCCTGTGGTGCATAACATTAAGACCAGTCAGCTGTGTGAGCTTCATACGGTGAAGCTGACTCCTGAGCTTCTCTGCGATTGCCTGAAGCCTAGGGATGCCAACCCCTTGTCTCCTATGACTTGTCTTCCTCCTGTGGCCTGAGAACAGATTTAGCTAAACTAACACATTCCTGCTTACTCGTACACAAACAGGCCATGGCTGAGAGAAGATCTGTGATTAACGTCATTAATGAGCTTCTGTGAGCCTCTCAAAAGATGGCTCTGCAGTCCTTTTAGTTAGTCCATGTTGCGCAAGTAGCACATCCCAGTATTTGATGCTCCAAAGACTTCTTAAAGTTGTGAATTTTACAACAACACAGATGACCTTATAGCTCAGCTTTAAAAGTAAAAGCTTTTAAAAGTTCATCCCTTTAAAAAAAAATTTAAAATTCATCCCAAATTTCTGTCCTAGAGTACAATGGTGTAAGAAGAACCAGACTTAATAACTAAAAAACTGGAACAAAGGTATAAGACAATTATGTTCAGATATTTACATATAGATAGCATAGGATTCCTGATCACCTTGGCTTTGCCTGAAGGTGATTTCTGGGTTGTATAGAGAGAGAGAAAGACTCTAGACAAATGTGGCAGCCTTGCTGAAAAAGGAAATGGAAATTAGAGTCAATAAAGGCTGAAGAAGCTGGATTTGCAGGGCAAGTGCTGGAAAGAAGAGACCCATGGGGCAAAGAGCTCCAGAAACCTAGTCTCTTTTGAGTACTAGGCTGTACATGGATAGAGTGAAGCTCCACAAAGCTGAGCAAAAGATAATATGAGTTAAAAGCTGAGCAATTCCCAGTGCTCGCATAGATTAAGGGTATAGGCAAGATTTGACCAGCCAGAAGGGAGCATCTTTGGAGATAATACAGCTCATTCAGAGAAGACCCCAGAGGTCACCCTTAGTAGTGGGGCTGAATGTACCCTGGATTAACTATCCCCTAGAGCCACCCCAGCAGAGAGTTATGGGTTGACATGTGTCCCCACCAAAATTCATATGTTGAAATCCTCACGACCTGTACCTCTGAATGTGACCTTATTTGGAAAAGGGTCATTGCAGATGTAATTAGTTAAGATGAGATCATACTGGAGTCAGTATGACTGGTTGTCCTCATACAAATAGGACATTTGGAAACAGACACACACACATGCACACACAGGAAGAACACCATGTGAATATAAAGGCAGAGATCAGGGTGATGCTTCTACCAACCAAGGAATGCAGTAAACCACGAGAAGCTAAGCGAGAGGCAGGGAACAGTGTTTTGCCCCACAGCACTCGGAAGGAACCAGTGCCACCCACATTTGACCTCAGATGTCTAGCCTCCAAAACTATGAGATGATAGATTTATATAGTTTAAGTCACTCGGTTTGTGGTACTTTGTTGCCCTAATAAACTAATATATAAAACCTGAAAGTGGGTGAGGAGTGGCATGGTCAGCAGGGACACTGCATGCTGCAAGCCTCCACAGCTAGCCCAATTGTTACCTGCCCTGCCTCAACCAGATTCTAAACAACAAAAAGCCATTTGATGGATTTGAGGAAAACAGAAACTTTGAGAGATCAAGTAACTCTAGGTGATACTCCTGTGAACAACTGGCAGAAGAAATATCAGACTTTTTAGTAGAATTCTTTAAAGACTTTGCAGACAAATTTTACATGTTTAAGGATCATATTTCATTTGGTAATTTTGACTAGACAGTTTCCCAGTGGGTAAACTAGTGATCTGAGAACCTAAATGATCAACAGGCAGACCCCAAAAAGCAAATCTCATTGTCGTCTCCTTCCAGTAGGCTCAAGTGTTATGACTGGACTGGAAAAAACTGTATATACTCACATGACAGACGGCATGTTCTCTATGAACTACTGGCCAGAGAGCAGTTTGGTGAATTAACAACTGAATTAAAATTATCCTCTTTGGCCTACTCAGGGAAAGGTATTAGATGACTGGCCAATTTTTAGAAACTTTAAAAGCTGTGTATCTAAGGCTATAGCTTTGTTCTGCAACTGAATTGGTGTATTATCTTTTCCATTCCAATTTTTGTGGACAGTTGGACTGTATATAACAGCTTTTACATTAGGTTGAAAAGAATATATCATTTTCTCTCCCATCCCTGAGTTAAAATTTTTAATATCTGATGAGTTGTCTTAGATATTTTGTTTGATTTCCTCATACAATTTTCTTTATCTTTTATTATATCTACAAATGTGTATATACTTTGAGATAGTAACCTTACAAAAAAAGGAAAATTAAAAGAAGGAAAAACTCTTGGGAGAAATATGAATTGGTCTTCATACTCTGAAGGATTCACTGCAAAAACTTACATGCAGAATGACAACCCAACCTTTCTATTCCTTATCAAAAAGAGAATTATTAAAGAGTAAACCACCAAAAACCCAGGCCCCTTTGAAAGTATAAGACCCATTCTGAGCCCTTTAGTATTGAAATGACAAAGGCAGAATGGGAATTCTCAACCAGAAGACCATTTCTCTTGTGACTGCCAATATGTGGCCTGCAGTGGGACAAGGTAGGGAGATTTGCTATGGCTTTCTTCCTATAATTTTTTTAACAGAAGGTAGAATCAGCCGCAGAACCACTGGGGTTCTATGAAACAAATATTTTAAAATCTCCCAAGATCCCCCCCTAAATAAAAGTAGGGGAAAATGCCGTCTCCATAGGATGAGTGGTACAACATAATAAACAAGGTCAAAAAACATGAGAAGGTGCTATCTAAATTGTGAAGGGTAAAATAAATGTAAGTGGTATTAGTGTTAGTAAAAAGCCTCTGGCACTAGACTTGGCTCAGCCCTGAAATAGTTGCCTGTCTGTAGGCAAGTTTCAAAAACTTCCTAAACTTTAATTTTCCTTTCAGTAAAATGAAAAGATGGAACCACTTAGAATGTATTTGATTTCACATTCAGACATTCAATGGTTCTGGCAGAAGACATCCAATGGTTCTGGCAGAAGACTAATAGGCTAGCTTTCATTCCTTCTTGGTAGATGAGAGATTGATCTACCATCTTGTTATTTGTTTTCTGTTTGTCCCATCTATTCATTTGTTCATTGTGGGTGTGTATATGAAACTTCTAAAAGTGAAAAATACATTATCTGAAATTAAAAATTTACTAGATGAGCTTAACCACAGACTAAACATTGTGAAAGAAAAAAAAAAGTGAATTTGAAGACCTATCTATAGAATTTATCTAACATAAAGCATAGAGAAAAAATAATATAAAAACATGGAGGGGGACAAAACATAAGAGACTCTTAAATACAGAGAACAAACAGAGGGTTGCTGGAGAGGTTATGGGAGGGGAGATGGGGTAAATGTGTAAGGGGCATTAAGGAATCTACTCCTGAAATCATTATTGCAGTATATGCTAACTAACTTGGATGTAAATTAAAAAATAAATAAATTATTTATTTTATTTTTTTATTTTTAAAAAATGTTTTCTTTATTTCTGAGAGAGAGAGAGAGACAGCATGAGTAGGGGAGTGTCAGACAGAGAGGGAGATACAGAATCTGAAGCAGGCTCCAGTCTCTGAGCTAGCCATCAGCACAGAGCCCAACTCGGGGCTTGAACCCATGAACCATGAGATCATGACCTGAGCCGAAGTCAGACACTCAACCGACTGAGCCACCCAGGCACCCCTAAATTAATTATTTTAAAAAATAATGATAATAAAATAAAATAAAGCATAAAGAAATTAGACTAAAAATAAAATTGAGCAGAGCCTTAGTGACCTATAAGGCATATCAAGTGTTCTAACATACATGTTATTAGATTCCCAGTGGAGAGTAGAGAGAAGAAATTTAAAAATATTTGAAGGAATGAATAATGGCTGCAAATTTTCTAAATTTGACTTTTAAAAAAGTGGATTCTTTGAAAAGATCAATACAACTGACAAATATTTTTTAAATATTTATTTATTTATTGGAAAAAGAGAGCATGCACATATGGATGGGAGAGGAAAGGAGAGAGAGAGAGAGAGAGAGAGAGAGAATCGCAAGCAGGTTCCATGTTCAGTGTAGAACCCAGTGTGGGGCTTGAACTCATGACCATGAGATCATGACCTGAGCCGAAATGAAGATTCAGACACTTAACCTAATGAGCCACCCAGGCACCCCACAGCTGATAAATCTTAAGCCACATTGCCCAAGAAAAAGGAAGACTCAAATAAATAAAGTTAGGAATGAAAAAGGCATCACAATCAACCTTACAGAAATAAAAAGGATTATGAAGGAATACTATGAACAAATGTATACCAACAAATTAAATGCCTAATAAAAGAGAACATTCCTATACACTTCCCAACTCTCTGAGGTTGGTAATATCTTGTTACCAAAAACAGAAATGACAAAAGAAAAGAAAACTAAAGACCAATTTCCCTTATGAATAATGCAAAAATCCTCAGTGAAATAATAGTAAAATTAATCCAGCAACATATAAAAAGGATTATACACCATGAATAAATGGGATTTATCCAGAAATGCAGGGTTGGTTTAACAAAGGAAAATCAAATAATGCAATAAATCATGTTAATAAAGGACAAATAACAAATGAGTGTCTAAATAGATTTTGAAAAACAGCATTTGACAAAATCCAACACTTTTTCATGATAAGAACACTCAACAAGATAGGGATTAAAGGGGACTTTCTCAACCTGACAAAGGGAATCTATTACAAAACTACAGCTAACATATTAAATGATGAAAAACTAAATGCTTTCCCCTTAAGACAAGGAACAGAACAAAAATATCTACTCTCACCACTTCTATTCAACATTGTACTGGAAGTACTAGCCAGGGCAATTGGCCAGTAAAAGTAATAAAAGACATCGATTTGAAAGGAAGAGTAAAACAATGTATATTTGCAGATGACATGATTCTGTAGGCAGAAAATCTTCAGAAATTCACTAAAGGCTATTGGAACCAATAAGAAAAAGTTCAGGGAAGGTTGAAGTATATAAGGTCTACAGACAAAAATCTATTATATTTCCATTCACTAGCAATAAATAACCTGAAACGACATTAAGAAAGCATTCTGTTTTATAATATAATCAAAAATAATGAAATATATAGAAATAAATTTAACAAAATAAGCATAAGACTTGTACACTGAAAACTGGAAAACATTATTGAAAGAAAGTAATGAAGACCTAAGTAAACGGAAGTCATCCCATGAACATGGATCAGAAGACTTAATATTGTTAATATGGCAATACTTCTCAAACTGACTTAAAGGTTTCATGCAATCCTGATCAGAAACTCAGCTCACTTTTTTTTCTAGCAACTGATAAGCTGATGCTAAAATTCACATGGAAATACAGGAAACCCACAATGGGCAAAATAACCTTGAAAAAGAACAAAGATGGAGGACTCACATTTCCTAGTTTCAAAAATTGAATAGTTACATAAATCAAGACAGTGTGGTACTGGCACAGAAGAGACATATATATTAAGGCAAGAAAAGTGATAATACAGAAATAAACACTCATATTTATAATTAACTGATTTTTGACAATAATGTTAAGATGATTCAATAGGGAAAGAAGAGTCTTTTTAACAAATGTTATTGAAACAACTGGATATCCACAGGCTAAAGAATTAATATAGATCCTTTCCTTACATTATATGCAAAAATTAACTCAGTGTGTCACAGACATAAATGTAAGAGCTGAAACTATAAATCTCTTAGAAGGAAACACAGGAGTAAATCTTTGTGACCTTGAGTCACGGACTGATTTCTTACATGTAACACCTGAAGGCACAAGTGAAAAAAAAGAGGATATACTGGAATTCATCAAAATCATAACCTTTGGTGTTTTAAAGTACATCATTAAGAAGATAGAAAGAGTGATGAATGGTACAACTTTAATCTTCTTTTAGAAAGTGTTTTGGGGCGCCTGGGTGGCTTAGTCGGTTGAGCGTCCGACTTTCGCTTAGGTCATGATCTCGCGGTTCGTGGGTTCGAGCCCCGCGTCGGGCTCTGTGCTGATTGCCAGCTCAGAGCCTGGAGCCTGTTTCAGTCTGTGACTCCCTCTCTCTCTGACCCTCCCCTGCTCACGCTGTCTCTCTCTCTCTCTCTCTCTCCTAGAAATAAATAAAAAATATTTTTAAAAAAATATGTTTTAATTGTACCATATTGTACAGAAATCATTGTAGCAGATATCATTTAATAGATCTGTATGAATGCATATAAACTATGACAAAATGTTACATAAATAACAGCAAAAATGAATTTTCTGGAAGTGTTGGCAGCTAAGCAGCTATACCAGCGTTTTTTGCTTCCAAAACTACCTATTCATGTGATAATTTCATAGCATGTCATAGATGTCATTAGAAACTTTGTTCAGCAAATTAACATTAGAAGCACCATAAACTACTCTTTTTTAAAATATTTATTTATTTTTTACAAATAGTTTATTGTCAAGTTGGTTTACCATAAACTATTCTAAAGAAAAAGAAAGACAACCAAAATATTTGCAAATTGTATTTTGATAAATATTTTTATGCAGAATATATTAAAAAAAACTCTTACAACTCAGTAATAATAAAAAAGTAATGGATATATTGAAAAAAATGATGTTTGGGAATTAAGCAATATAATTTAAAAATAATCCATGAGGAGCCAGCAAGATTACGTGCATTACGTTTGCACCCATCTTAAACAGAGAAGGCCTGAAGTCATAGGACACTGACCCACAGGAGTTTGGGAAGAGAAAGAGACAGAATACACTGGGAAGGAAACCTCATAAGGCTACCTGAAGAAACAAGCCAAAGTACACATGGTGGAGAGTCCCAAATACCACTACGAGTAGGAAAACAAAATAACCAAACTCTCAACAAGAGACACCAATTCAAAGAACACTTCCTGAACGGACAGGCCCTGAAGAGTCAAAGAGCCCTCTTTAATACAGCAGAACTTGCAGGGGCAGCGTGTACAATAAGATTTTAAAATTAACAAGAGATAGAAAACTAACTAAAATGACAAAATGGAAGAACTCTCCTCCAAAGAAATTACAGGAAGAAATGACAGCTAGAGAACTGCTCAAAACAGATATAAGCAACATAATGAAACAAGAATTTAGAACAAAACCATAAAATTAATCACTGGGCTTGAAAAAGGCATGGAAGACATCAGAGAAACTATTGCTACAAAGACTATGGAGCTCAAAAATAGTTATGATGAATTAAAAAATGCTATACATGAGATGAAAAACAAAATGGAGGTGTCCAATGCACGGATTGAAGAAGCAGAAAGGAGAATAAGTGATTTAGAAGACACAATTATAGAAAAAGAGGAAGCTGAGAAAAATAGAGATAAACTGATCCAGGAACACGAAAGGAGAGTTCGAGAACTCAGCAATACAATCAAACAGAATAATATCCGAATCATAGGAATTCCAGAAGAGGAAGAGAGAAGGAAAGGCGTTGAAGGAGTCCTTGAACAAATTAGAGAACTTCCCCGATCTGGGGAAGGAAAGAGACGTAAAATCCAAGAGGCACAGAGAACTTCCCTCATACGTAACTTGAATCGATCTTCTGCACAACATATCATAGTGAAACTGGCAAAATATAAGGACAAAAAGAGAATTTTGAAAGCAGCTAGGGATAAAAGGGCCCTAACATACAATGGGAAACCTATCAGAGTGGTGACAGACCTATCGACTGAAACTTGGCAGGCCAAAAACGAATGGCAGGAAATCTTCAGTGTGATGAACAGAAAAAATATGCAGCCAAGAATCCTCTATCCAGCAAAGCATGTCATTCAGAATAGAAGGAGGGATAAAAGTCTTTCCAAATAAACAAAAATTGAAAGAATTTGTCACCACTAAACCAGCCCTACAAGAAATCCTGAGGGGGACACTCTGTGGGAAATTCTGCGAGTAATGCAAGATACTAGAGACACCACCACAAGCGTAAGTCCCACAAACGACACATGACTCTAAACCCATATTTTTCAATAATAACACTGAATGTAAAGGGCTGAATGTTCAAATCAAAAGACATAGGGTAGCAGAATAGATTTTTTAAAATCCATCTATTTGCTGTCTATAAGAAACTCATTTTAGACTGGAGAACACCTTCAGATTGAAAGTAAGGGAGTGGAGAAATATATATTATGCTGCTGGAAGTCAAAAGAAAGCTGGAGTAGCGACACTTATATCAGACAAATGACTTTAAATTAAAGACAGTAACAAGGAATGAAGAAGGGCATTATATAATAATTGCAGGGTCTATCCATCAGGAAGAACTAACAATTATAAATCTCTATGCACCAAATATGGGAGCACCTAAATATATAAAATAATTAATCACAAACAAAAACACTCTTATAGATAAGAATGTGCTAATAGCAGAGGACTTTAATACTCCACTTACAGCAATGGATAGATCAACTAGACAGAAAATCACTAAAGAGACAATGGACTTGAATGACATATTTGACCAGATGGATCTGACAGATATATTTGGAACTCTACATCCTGAGGCCAGGGAATTCACTTTCTTCTCAAGTGCGCATGGCACATTCTTCAAGATAGGTCACATACTGGGACATAAAACAGCCCTCAATAAATATGAGAGAATTGAGATCATACCATGCACACTTTCAGACCACAATGCTATGAAACTTGAAATCAGTCACAGGAAGAAGTTGGGAAAACCTCCAAAAACAAGGAGGTTAAAGAACACCCTACTAAAGAACAAGTGGGCCAATCAGGCAATTAGAAAAGAAATTTTAAAATATAGGGAAACAAATGAAAATGAAAAATACAACAATCCAAACTCTATGGGATACAGCAAAGGCAGTCCTAAGAGGAAAGTACATTGCACTCCAGGCTTATTTCAAGAAATTAGAAAAACCGCAAGTGCACAATCTAACAGCTCATCTAAAGGAACTAGAGGGAGAGCAACAAGAGCACCCCAAACGCAGTAGGAGAAGAAAAATAATAAAAATCAGAGCAGAAATAAACAATATAGAGACCAAAGAAAGAGTTGAACAGATCAATGAAACCAAGAGTTGGTTTTTGGTAAAATAATCAAAATTGACAAACCTCTAGCCAGACTTCTCAGAAAGAAANACAATGCTATGAAACTTGAAATCAGTCACAGGAAGAAGTTGGGAAAACCTCCAAAAACAAGGAGGTTAAAGAACACCCTACTAAAGAACAAGTGGGCCAATCAGGCAATTAGAAAAGAAATTTTAAAATATAGGGAAACAAATGAAAATGAAAAATACAACAATCCAAACTCTATGGGATACAGCAAAGGCAGTCCTAAGAGGAAAGTACATTGCACTCCAGGCTTATTTCAAGAAATTAGAAAAACCGCAAGTGCACAATCTAACANCATAATTAGTGAAGAAATCCAATCAGTTATCAAAAATCTCCCAACAAATAAGAGCCCTGGACCTGATGGCTTCCCTGGGGAATTCTACCAGACATTTAAAACAGAATTGATACCCGTTCTTCTCAAGCTATTCCAGAAAACAGAATTCAAAGAAAAACTTCCAGACTCATTTTATGAACCCAGCATCACTCTGATTCCCAAGCCAGACAGAGATCCAGCAAAAAAAGAGAGCTACAGGCCAATATCCTTGATGAATACAGATACAAAAATCCTCAACAAGATACTTGCAAATCGAATCCAACAGCACAGAAAAAGAATTATCCACTAAGATCAAGTGGGATTCATTCCTGGGTTACAGGGCTGGGTCAATATTCACAAATCAATCAATGTGATACATCACATCAACAAAAGAAAAGATAAAAACCATATGATCCTGTCGATAGATGCAGAAAAAGCATTTGACAAAATACAGCATCCCTTCTTAATAAAGACTCTAGAGAAAGTTGGGATAGAAGGAACCTACTTAAACATCATCAAAGCCATCTATGAGAAGCCTTCAGCTAACATCATCCTCAACGGGGAAAAACTGAGAGCCTTCCCCCTGAGATCTGGAACACGACAGGGATGTCCACTCTCACCACTGTTGTTTAACATAGTGCTGGAAGTCCTAGCATCAGCCATCAGACAACAAAAGGAAATCAAAGGCATCAGAATTGGCAAAGAGGAAGTCAAACTTTCACTCTTCGCAGATGACATGATACTCTACATCGAAAACCCGACAGACTCCACCAGAAGCCTACTAGAACTGATCCAAGAATTCAGCCAAGTTGCAGGGTACAAAATCAACGTACAGAAATCGGTTGCATTTTTATACACCAACAATGAAGCAACAGAAAGAGAAATCAAGAAACTGATCCCATTCACAATTGCACAAAAAACCATAAAATACCTCGGAATAAACCTAACCAAGGATACAAGAGATCTGTATGATGAAAACTATAGAAAACTTATGAAGGAAATTGAAGAAGACACAAAGAAATGGAAAAACATTTCATGCTCATGGATTGGAAGGATAAATATAGTTAAAATGTCATTACTACCCAAAGCAATCTACACATTCAATGCAATCCCCATCAAAATTGCACCAGCATTCTTCTGAAAGCCAGAACAAACTCTCCTAAAATTTGTATGGAACCACNGTACCTCAATGTTCATAGCAGCACTCTCAACAATAGCCAAATCATGGAAAGAGCCTTAGCTGACAAATGGATCAAGAATACGTGGTTCATCGGGGCGCCCACATATAGGAAGATTAGGAGGAACTTAACAGAGGACCATGGGGGGAAGATGGAGAAAATAGTTGGTGAGAGATAGGGAGGCAAACCATGAGAGACTCTTGAATGCCAAGAACAAACTGAGAGCTGATGGGAGTGGTTAGGGAGGGGAAGGGGTGTAATGGGCATGGAGGAGGGTACTTGTAAGGATTAAGCCTCTTGAATTAGAAATTAAAGTTAACTTTGTTAATCTGTTATAGAGACCTTAAAAAAAAAAGGAACACTAAACTATAGAAAACATCATACCTAATGGTGAAATGTTGAAACCCTTTCCCTCTTTAGTGTTAAAGAAGACAAGAGTGCCATTATCATCACTTATATTCAGCATCAAATGGGTGATCCTAGCCAGTGTACTAAATCAAGAAAAAATTAAAAGTATAAGAATTGTTGACAAAATAAAAATATTATTTTCCATGGATGATATGATTACATATGTAGTAAATCCAAAAGAATTTATCACTAAATTACCAGAATGAGTCAGTGAATTTTAGCAAGGTTGCTGGTTAGAGTACAAGGTCAAAATATAAAAAACAAATTTTATACATCAGCAAGAATCAAAAAATATTTTAAATGATATGTACTCATTTACAAAAGCACCAAAAAATTCATAGTGATGAATATTTTAAAATTTGTGGATCAACCTCTTAATGCAAAAAACTATGAATATTACTGAGAAAAATCAAATAAATAGAAGAATATATATTCGTGAACCAGAAGACTCAATATTATAAAATTGCCAATTCTCTCCAAATGCATTCATGGATTTCACTCCATACATTTAAAATCCTCACAGGTTTTAAGTGGAATTTCAATAAATGATCTTTAAAGTATGTGAGAATGCAAAAACAAAAATAGCCAAGATACTTTTGAAGAACAATAACATGAAGGAATCTACTCTAGTGGATAGCAAAACTTCATTGTAAAGCTACAGTATTTAAAACAATGAGGTAATTTGTCAGATAGAAAAATAGACCCGTCAAATAGTATAGAGCCCCAAAACAAAGCCACATATATTTGGACAGCTGATAGGACAAGCAATGATGCATACCAATGGGGAAAAGACAGTCTTTTCAATAAATGGTGTGGAATTAGTTGGAAGCCTAAATGTAATTTTTAAAAATCTCAGTGCCTACCTCAATTGTACACAAAAATCAATTCCAGATGTACAATAGTTGCAAAATTGACAAGAAAATCAGAAAAGTTTATAGAAGAGAACATGAGACATCATTATGATATTAAGGTATGGAAAAACTTCTTAAACAGCACAGAAGAAAATGCATATTCATCAAGGAAATTATTGATAAATTGGACATTAATAAAATTAAGAATTTATTTATTAAAAGACACCATTAAATGAGTGAAAAAGCAAGCCTCAGTGGAAGGTACTGGGCTTGTATATAGAAGATATAAAGAACTATTAATTAGTAAGACAGAAAACCCAACAGAAAATTAGGTGAAAGGCATGAATAGAAACTTCACAAATACTATACAAATTAGGAAATAAGCATCTGAAAAGGTGTTCAATCACATTAAGACATTAAGAGAATGCAAATTATAGCCACAGTGAAACTCCATTTTACACCCACCACCATGCCAAAAATAAAAAGAAAGACCATACCAAACTTGTGGGGCATTGTGAACTCCCTTAGACTCCCATCTTGCTGGTGGGTGTGTAAATTAATGCAAGTACTTTGGAAACAGTTTGGTATTATTTATTAATGTGAACATATGTACACTCTTCAACACAGTAATTCCACTTCTAGATATATTGTGTGCACAAAGAGACATGCACACAAATGTTTATAGTAGCATCATTCTTAAGAATCCAAATTAGTCAGCTCCCAAAAGCCCACTACCAGAAGAAAGAATAACTTGTGTCATATTTGTACAATAAAGTCATGAAAATGAACAAAATGAAACTACAGCTAGAGGAGTAAACTTAGCAACAGAGATACATTTCAAAAGCAAAATATTAAATAAAAAAATAAAAGAAGAATACATACACTATGATTCCATTTACAAGTCTCCCGATAGGCAAAATTAATTTATAAGAAAATAAACTGTAAGAAAATTAAATAACCATGGGAAGGAGCCAAGATGGCAGAACAGCGTGGAAGGTTTTTTTGTGTCTCTTGTCCCTGAAATGCCATCAGATGAACACAAAACCTGCACACCCAGAAAACTGATTTGGGGATTAACACAACAATCTGCACATCCTGAACCACAGAACTCAAAAGGTATGTGGCATGGAGAGGTGAACTGGGGAAGAAAGAAGCTGAGACAGTCAGGGAGCTGTTTTTGCTTGTGGAGAGAGGATGAGGACGGGGGTGGGGGAGATTAGGGGAAAAGCACCCCCCCAAAGCAACTGGAAAGTAAGAGGAAGAGTGGGAAACAGCCGCTGAACAAAAAGGGATTGAACAAAAAAGGGAGAAAGGAGAGAGTTTAAATTCCATTAAGACTCTATAAACAGGGGGAGCACAGAATCTGAAACTCCACAGCTTGATAGCTGCTCTGGTGGGAAGGGTGAATCCCTGGGAGCAGAGAACGAGGTCCAAGGGATCTGAGGGCCACACAGGGAGAGGCCGTTTCCCAGCTGAGAGGATATTTGGTAGAGGCTGTGTGACCTCCCCACAGGAAAATGTCCCAGCGGACCCTGGAGAATGGCCACATTCACTGGTGTTGGAGCAAAGATGTTAAGGATCATGCCTGGAGCCAGATGTGTGTTGTGATTTGCCATAATCCCTGAAACACGGCTGCTACAGAACTTTTTCGGGGGAGGACTGGTGCCTGGCCATAGTCTATGGGTATTGGCAGTGGCATGGTTTCATGAATGTTACTGGGGGTGGGCCAGCACCAAGCAATTGCTCAGCAAGACCCTCCCCCAGTGGGTCAAAACAGGTCAAAGCCATAGTCCCTCAAAGTGAGGGGTTGGGAAACACAGCCCCACCTGAGATAAAACTCAGGAGGGAGGTGCAACCTGGCATCCTGACAGCTTGGTCATGGACAGGGTGGAATCTGGGAGTGAATGGAAGCTGGAGACAAAGGAGGGGTGCTAGATTGCCAGTTGAGGAGAGCACAGAAGCCATTTTCACCCGCTTGCACGTACACGCCTACACGCGTCACAACAAACCACCCCACTATGTTAAGCAGCGCCATCTAGTGGATAACAGAGTCATTACATTAAGCTCTGCCCAACTGGGCCAACCATGCTCTTGAGGAACACCACAAGACTCTCCACATGCTTAGTTTACAGACTACAAAGTGCTTCACAGTTTGACTTCTAAGGAAATCCGGATGTAATTTCAATTATATCTCATTCTGTTCACTGGTCCATTTATTCTATTTTTTCTTTTTATTTTCTTTTCTTATTCTTGAATACAGAAAGAGAAAAAAATATTTTTATGTTCTACTTTTATTATAAACATTTTCTTTAATTTTTCCTACTATACTTTTTACTTTTTGTGAATTTTTTAAAATTTGATTTTACTTCAATCATTTCATCTTATTCTATGTTATTGTATTCATTTTTTCAAAATTTCAAACATTTTCCCTTTTTGCCCCCATTTTTTCTTTTCTTATCTTTCCCTTTTTTCTCTAATCTATCTAGTTTCTTACAACAACCTTTTTTCTCTAATATATCTAGTTTCTTTCAACAACCAGACCAAAGCACACTTAGGATCTAGCATCCTTTATTTGATTTTTCTGTGTTGTTTTAATTTTTAATATTAATTTTTTTTACTTTATTAATTCCTTTTCTTCCTTCAAAATGACAAATCAAAAAAATTTACCCCAAAAGAAAGAATAGGAAGAAATGACAGCCAGGGACTTAATCAACACAGATATAAGCAAGATGTCCAGGACAGAATTTAGAATCATGATAATAAGAATACCAGCTGGGGTTGAAAATAGTTTAGAATCCTTTCCTGTAGAGATAAAAGAAGTAAAAGTGAGGATGAAATTAAAAAATGCTATAACTGAGCTGCAATTTCGAAAGGATTCCAGAGCATCAAGGATGGATGAAGCAGAGCAGTGAATCAGTGATATAGAGGACAAACTTATGGAGGATAATAAAGCAGAGGAAAAAGAGGGAGACTAAGGCAAAAGGGCAAGATATATGAATTAGAGAACTCAGCAATTCATTAAAAAGGAACAACATCAGAATCATAGGGGTCCCAGAAGACGATGATAGAGAAAAAGGGGTAGAACATTTATGTGAGGAAATCATACCAGAAAACACTCCTAACCTGGGGAAAGGCACAGACATCAAAATCAAGGAAGCACAGAGAACTCCCATTAGATTCAACAAAAACTGACCATCAACAAGGCATATCATAGTCAAAATCACAAAATACTCAAGCAAGGAAAGAATCATGAAGGCAGCAAGGAAAAATAATCCTTAATCTACAAAGAAAGACAGACCAGGTTTGCAGCAGACCTATCCACAGAAACTTGGCAAGCCAGAAAGGAGTGGCAGGATATAGTCAATGTGATGAATTGGAAAAATATGCAGCCAAGAATTCTTTATCCAGCAAGGCTGTCATTCAAATAGAAGGAAAGAGGGGCATCTGGGTGGCTCAGTCAGTTAAGTGTCTGACTTTGGCTCAGGTCATGATCTCACAGTTCATGGGTTCGAGCCCCGCGTTGGGCTCTGTGCTGACAGCCAGCTCAGAGCCTGGAGCCTGTTTCAGATTCTGTGTCTACCTCTCTCTCTGACCCTCCCCTGCTCACACACACACACACACACACACACACACACACTCTCTCTCTTTCTCTCTCAGAAATAAATAAAACATTTTTAAAATTTTTTAAAAATTAGAAGGAAAGATAAAAAGTTTCCCAGACAAACAAAAATTAAAGGAGATCATAACCACTAAACCAGCTCTGCAGGAAACTTTAAGGGGGACTCTCTGAGGGCAGAAAAGAAAAGAAAAGAAAAGAAAAGAAAAGAAAAGAAAAGAAAAAAACAACAAAGACTGGAAAGGACCAGAGAACACCACCAGAAACTCCAACTCTACAGGCAACATAATGGCAATAAATTCATATATTTCAGTACTCACTCTAAATGTCAGTGGACTCAATGCTCTAATCAAAAGACATAGGGTAACAGAACGGATAAGAAAACAAGATCCATCTATATGCTGTTTACAAGAGATTCATTTTAGACCTAAAGACACATTCAGATTGAAAGTAAGGGGATGGAGAACCATCTATCATGCTAATGGTCAACAAAAGAAAGCTAGAGTGACCATACTGATATCAGACAATCTAGATTTTAAAATAAAGATTGTAACAAGAGATGAAGAAGGGCATTATATCATAATTAAGGGGTCTATCTACCAAGATCTAACAATTATAAACATTTATGCTCCAAATGTGAGAGCACCCAAATATATAAATCAATTAATCACAAATATAAAAAATTATTGATAATAATACCATAATAGTAAGGGACTTCAACACCTCACTTACAGCAATGGACAGATCATCTAAACAGAAAATCAACAAGGAAATAATGGTTTTGAATGACACACTGGACCAGATGGACTTAACATATATTCAGAACATTTCATCCTTAATCAGTGGAATACATATTTTTCTCAAGTGCACATGGAATATTCTCCAGAATAGATCACATATTGGACAAAAATCAGCCCTCAACAAGTACAAAAAGATCGAGATCATATTGTGCATATTTTGAGATCACAATGCTATGAAACTCGAAATCAATCACAAGAAAAAATTTGGGAAGATAACAAATACTTTGGGACTAAAGAACATCCTACTAAAGAATAAATAGGCTAGCCAAAAAGTTGAAGAGGAAATTAAAAAGTACATGGAAGCCAATGAAAATGATAACACCACAGCCCAAAACCTCTGGGACATCACAAAGGTGGTCATAAGAGGGAAGTATATAGCAATCCAGGCCTTTCTAAAGAAGGGAGAAAGGTCTCAGATATACAACCTAACCTTAAACCTTAAAGAGCTGGAAAAAGAACAGTAAATAAAACCCAAAAATATCAGAATATAGGAAATAATAAAGATTAGAGCAGAAATCAATGCTATCAAAACAAAACAAACAAAAAACCCCCCAGTAGAACAGATCAATGAAACCAGGAGCTGGTTCTTTGAAAGAATTAACAAAATTGATAAACCACTAGTTAGGTTGATCAAAAAGAAAAAGGATCCAAATAAATAAAATCAAGAGTGAAAGAGGAGAGATCACAGCCAATACAGCAGCAAAACAAACAATAATAAGGGAATATTATGAGTAATTATATGCCAATAAAATAGGCAATCTGGAAGAAATGGACAAATTCATAGAAACACATAAACTACCAAAACTGAAACAGGAAGAAGTAGAAAATTTGAACAGACCCACAACCAGTAAATAAATCACATTAGTAATCAAAAATCTCCCAAAAAACAAGAGTTCAGGGCTGGATGGCTTTCCAGGGGAATTCTACCAAACATTTAAAGAAGAGTTAATACCTATTCTTTTGAAATTGCTCCAAAAAATAGAAATGGAAGGAAAACTTCTAAACTCACTCTATGAAGCCCGCATAACTTTGATTCTAAAACCAGACAAACATCCCCACTAAAAAGGAGAACTACAGATCAATTTCCCTGATGAACATGGATGCAAAAATCCTCAACAAGATACTAGCCAACCAGATCCAACAATACATAAAAAGAATTATTCACCATGACCAAGTGGGATTTATACCTGGCATGCAGGGCTGGTTCAATATCCCCAAAACACTCAATATGATACATCACATCAATAAAAGAAAGGGCACAAACCATGTGATCCTCTCAATAGTTGCAGAGAAAGCATTTGACAAAGTACAGCATCCTTTCTTGATAAAAGCCCTCAAGAAAGTGGGGACAGAAGGATCATACCTCAAGATAAAAGTCATATATGAAAGACCCACCACTAATATCCTCAGTGAGGAAAAACTGAGACCTTTCCCTCTAAGGTCAGGAACATGACAGGAATGTCCACTCTTGCCACTATTATTCAACATAGTACTGGAAGTCTTAGCCTCAGCAATCAGACAACACAAAGGAATACAACACATCCAAATCAGCCAGGAGGAAGGCTGACTTTCACTTTTCACAGATGACATGATACTCTATGTGGAAAATCCAAAAGATTCCACCAAAAAACTGCTAGAACTGATCCATGAATTCAGCAAAGTCGCAGGATTTAAAATCAATGCACAGAAATCGGTTGCATTCCTATACACCAATAATGAAGCAACAGAAAGAGAGGTCAAGGAATCGATCCGATTTACAACTGCACCAAAAACCATAAAATACATAGGAATAAAACTAACCAAAGAGGTGAATAATCTATACATTGAAAACGACCGAAAGTTTATGAAAGAAAGAAGACACACATACAAAAGGAAAAATATTCCATGCTCCTGGATTGGAAAAACAAATATTATTAAAATGTTGATACTACCCAAAACAATCTACATATGCAATGCAATCCCTATCAAAATAACACCGAAATAACACCAGCATTCTTCAGAGAGCTAGAACAAACAATCCTAAAATTTGTATGGAACCACAAAAGACCCCGAATAGCCAAAGCAATCTTGGGAAAGAAAATCAAAGCTGGACACATCACAATCCCAGGCTTCAAGATATATTACAAACCTGTAATCAACAAGACAGCATGGTACTGGCACAAAAACAGACACTCAGATCAATGGAACAGAATAGAGAACCCAGAAATGAACCCACAAATGTATGGCCAACTATTCTTTAACAAAGCAGGAAAGAATATCCAATGGAATAAAGACAGTCTCTTCAGCAAGGGGTGCTGGGAAAACTGGACAGCAACATGCAGAAAAGTGAACCTGGACCACTTTCTTACACCATACACAAAAATGAACTCAAAATGGATGAAAGACCTAATTGTAAGCTAGGAAGCCATCAAAATCTTAGAGGAGAAAGCAGGAAAATACCTCTTTGACCTTGGCTGCAGCAACTTCTTACTTAACACATCTCCATAGGCAAGGGAAACAAAAGCAAAAATGAACGACTAGGACCTCATCAAAATAAAAAAAACTTCTGCACAGTGAAAGAAACAGTCAGCAAAACTAAAAGGCAACTGACAGAATGGGAGAAAACATTTGCAAATGGCATATCAGACAAAGGGTTAGTATCCAAAACCTATATGGGGTACCTGGGTGGCTCAGCTGGCTAAGCGTCCGACTTCGGCTCAGGTCATGATCTCATGGTTCTGGGTTCGAGTCCCGTGTCGGGCTCTGTGCTGACAGCTCAGAGCCTGGAGCCTGCTTCTAATTCTGTGTCTCCCCCTCTCTCTGACCCTCCCCTCCTCATGCTGTCTCTATCTCTCTCTCAAAAATAAATAAAACATTAAAAAAAATTTTTTAAAAACCTATAAAGACCTTATCAAACTTAACACCCAAAAAACAAATAATCCAATGAAGAATGGGCAAAAGACATGAACAGACTCTTCTCCAAAGAAGACATCCAGATGGCTAACAGACACATGAAAAATGCTCAACATAACTCATCAGCAGGGAAATACAAATGAAAACCACAATGAGATACCACCTCACACCTGTCAGCATGGCAACATTAACAACTCAGGCAACAACAGATGTTGGTGAGAATGTGGAGAAAGAGGATCTCTTTTGCACCGCTGCTGGGAATGCAAACTGGTGCAGTCGCTCTGGAAAAACAGTTTGGAGGTTCCTCAAAAAATTAAAAATGGAATTCCCCTATCACCCAGCAACTGCACTCCTAGGTATTAACCCACAGGATACAGGTGTGCTGTTTCAAAGGGACACATGCACCCCACAGTTTATAGCAGCACTATCAACACTAGCCCAAATAAGGAAAGAGTCTAAATGTCAATCAACAGATGAATGGATAAAGAAGATGTGATATATATATATATATACAATGGAGTATTATTCAGCAATCGAAAAGAATAAAATCTTGCCATTTGCAACAATGTGGATTATGCTAAGTGAAATTAGTCAGTCAGGAAAGACAAATATCATATGACTTCATTCATATGAGGAATTTAAAATACAAAACAGATGAACATAATAGAAGGGAAACAGAGGGGGACAAAACATAAGACACTCTTAAATATAGAGAACAAACAGAGAGTTGCTAGAGGGGTTGTGGGAGGGAGGATGGGCTAAAGGGGTAAGGGGAATTAAGGAATCTACTCCTGAAATCATTGTTGCACTATATGCTAACTAACTTGAACATACATTTAAAAATAAATAAATAAAATAAATTTAAAAAGAAAAAAAGTGTTGAGGGGGCAAAGACTACAAATTATGCCATATAAAAATAAACCATAGCTATGTTTTGGATTGGAAGAGGGAGGAGGAGGAGGAAGAGAAAATAAAATAATCAGAACACCAGTTATTTGGGGAGACAGGAATAGTGATCAAGATGGGATGCTAAGATAAGTGATGAGAAACTTGATGTGCTCCTTAACTTCACCCAGTGGTTCTATAGGTATTTGTGATTATTTAGTTCACTAAACATTTGTATTGTGTACTTTTCTGTATGGTTATAATACTTAACAATAAAAAGTACATTCTATGAAGTATTGCTAAGTACTATTATTTATTCATGACTTTTTCTAGCCTTTCTCAAAGTATCTGGCATATCAGATGTCAGGTCTGTGATCCTATGAGATCATGGTCACAAAGATATTGTTTGCTAGAAAAACTCCTACTTCCCATTGTAGGATTCAGAGATATCTGTTTTATTTTGCCCCAGATAGCTTTAAAACAATGAGCATTAGTACACAAGAAGAATAGCACAAAGAAGCACCCAGAGGGACAATAGTCTGCCCTGTTTGGTTTTGATGATCTCTAGAAACTCCTCAAATAAATTATTTCTATTCATTCTGTCTCATCAAGAACTATCCTATATAAATCTGCCATTTATTGCTATAAAGGGAGATACTAGTCTATTATTTCATATATGAATTACCCACTTACCCCAGTGAAGATGTTTGTTTCAAAACCTTTGATGGTTAATCTACTGCTAGATGGTAGCTTGTTGAAAATCTGAAATCATTTATCTTTTGATCTACTTGCTAAAAATTCTTGTCTCTGAACAACTCAAATTTCATAAATAACTGAGGTTTGTAGATAAGCAGAGGGACCTGAAAGATGTCACATGGGGGCGGCATTAGTAGATCAGTTACAGCATTAGCTATAATTCAATCAAAGTACAGAATTGAAAGAAAAACTCTTCCCTTTTTTCTAGAGCAAGTGTAAAATTCTGATCACAAATACAGTTTATAACTTTTAACACATAGAAAAATTTTGCAATAGGGAATTGAAAGTTCTGGGTTTATGTGGATATATTATATATACATACACATTTACATGGGTTTATACATAAGCCTAGAACTTTGACTCACTTATTATAAAAAGCTTTTACCAGTCTGTGTAGTTGTTACTAGGTGGCTTTTTTTTTTTTAAAGGTATTAAATATGGCTTTCCTCTAATAGAGGTAACCAGACCTCACATCAATGTCTACAAAATCCAGAATTAACTGTCCTCTTCCAAATAGAAGTCCTGAAAACATTCACATTTTTTCATCATGTGTTAACTTCATTACCGAATTTTACAACTCTAGACTGCTGAGGAAGTTTTCTTGAATTGTTTCCTGCTTGTGATTACCTTCTTCAGATTTTCCTTTCACTCACTTTCACAAAGACCTGCTGTCTGCTTTATTCTGAAGAAAAAATTTTAGAAATCATTACATAGACTTATTAAAGCTCTGTTTTGTTTAGTTAGAAATGTTTAGAAGGTAGAGATAAGTGGCCATGTTTCAAAAATGTAAATGCAGTTGAAGAGAATCCCTTAGTAGAGCAGAGTCTATATTGCCAATGGATAGGCATGTACTTTACCAGCCATTGGCAGATGTATGGGTAACGTGTTTGCTTAACGATAACCCACAACCCTCGGACCAACTATGGGAAACACGTTAAGACCAGATACACTGGAGTTTCAGTGAGTTTCTTGGGTTACGGAAAAGTATTGAGAGAAACCCTTTCCCTAATAAATGTAAAAAAATAGGTTTCACTCATGTGTTATTTCAACAAATATTTATTGTACATCTATTATATGAAAGTCACTGGTGCATATGGCTAAATTGGTGAAAAATGTTGCAATAGTCAAATGAAGGAAAAACAGGAAGAGCTATACAGAATTAATACAAAATCAAGCTTATACTTAAATACAGATAACATTTTCCTTTGCAATATATACAAATATCAAATCATAATGTATTCCTGAAGATAACATAATGTCATGCCAATTATACCTGTAAAAAAACCGTTTTTGTTTGAAAATAGACAGAAACAAGATAACCATGAGACATGTTCTTGATTCTCTCCATTACTGTCATCAGAAGTAAACCAAACCATAGGCCTATTTGTCCAGAGGTCATTATCTTGTAGTATAGTTAGGCACAGATTAAGTTAATCAGCTGCCCTTGCGCTTGGCTTACTTCAAATTACCCTGACTTTGATGGAAATCATTAAAGAAACTCATACTTTAATAACAATTCCTGAGATTCCATGGTCTTTTAAGAAAATTTTTGAGAGAAAGAGACAGAGTATGAGTGGGGAAGGGGCAGAGAGAGACAGAGACACAGAATCCAAAGCAAGATCCAGGCTCTAAGCTGTCAGCACAGAGCCCGATGCAGGGTCCAAACCCATAAGCTGTGAGATCATGACATGATCCAAAGTCAGACACCCAACTGACTGAGCCACTCAGGAGTCCTAGAAGACATTTCTAACACATTGAAGAGTTGGAAGACTTCTATTTCAGAATACTGCAAAATAGCATCTCTATTATATTAGATACTATAGCCTAAGAGATGGTGCAAATGCATTAATTACTATAATGCATGTATTATACTGAGATAAAACTGGTGTAAGCAGAAGATGGATTTTTTCCTTAAATCATTAAAACAGGATGTCATATTTGTCATATCTAAATAGATATCAGCTCAGTGTTACCATACACATAATTAACATTACCTCAAAAAGTGAACTAAACATAAAATAATAGTTCTTCATTTCCTGAGGGACAAAAATAAGGTATTTATAAATTTTATCTTTTCTTATTTATGAAATTTGGTATTCATTTTACTAAATGTGTAGATATAAGATGTTAAATTTCCCCTAAGTATAGCAACAAAAATTTAAAACACAAAAAGCTTTTGCATAGCAAAGGAAACCTTCAACAGAATGAAAAGGCAACCTACCAAATGTTAGAAACTATTTGCAAATCATATGTGATAAGGGGTTGGTAAGCAAAATATGTAAAGAATTCATAAAAATTAATAGCCAAAAATCCCAAACAATCCAATTAAAAAATGGGCAGAGGATCTGAATAGATTTTTTTCCAAAGAAAGCATATACGTGGCCAACAGCTACATAAAAAGGTGCTCAACATCACTAATCATGAGGGAATTGCAAATCAAAACCAAAACAAGATATCTGCCCACTTCAACTGAAAGTAATAAAGATGTATTCTCTAACCACATTCCAAAGAAATTCCAAACTATTATCCATGAATTTGGGTATGCAATCTGAAGGCCAAGAAGAAAAAAATGAACAGAGCCTCAGAGAAATGTAAGACATGATTAAACTCCTCAATATACATGTACTGGGAATACAGAGAACAGGAGAGAAAGAAGAAAGGAGAACTATATCTCCAGAAATGGCTGAAAAGTCACAAATTTGATACCTGCACATCTAATAAGCACAATAAACTGCAAATAGGATAAACACAAAAATATCAGTACCCAGACACATCATACTCAAGTTGTTGACACTAAAAAAACAAAAAATTTGAAAGCAGCAAGATAAAAACCACTCAGTACATTCCCTAAATAAGATTAGCAGCTGACTTCTCAACCATTCCAAAAGACTAACTAAGAGAATTCCAAAATACCAACAGATGATTTATCATGAGAAACAATACAGGCCGGAAAGCAATAGGATGACATATGCAAAAGTCTAGGCAAAATAACTTGTCATTCAAGATTTCTATATCCTGCAAATTATCTCTCAGAAATGAAAGTGAAATAAAGACATTCCATTAACCCCAGAATATAACAAGTGTTGGTAAGGACATAAAGAAATTGGAAACTTTTGCTTTTGGTGGGAATGTAAGAGGGTTTAGCAGCTAGAGAAAACAGTATGGCAGCTCCTCAATAAACTGAAAGTAGAATATCATATGATCTAGTAATTCCACTTTAATGTATGTTCCCAAAAGACTTGGATGTAGGGTCTCAAAGAGATATTTGTACACATATGTTCATAGCAGCATTATTTCCAACAGCCAAAAGACAGAAGCAATGCAAATGCCCATGAATGGATAAACAAAATTTGATACATACATACAATAGACTATTATCCAACCTTAAAAAGAAGAAAATGCTGACTCAGGCTACTACATAGATGGATCTTCAAGACACTGTACTAAGAAAATAAGCCAGGTACAAACGGACAAATATTGTGTAATTCTGCTTATATAAAGTATCTGGAGTAATCAAATTCAGAGAGACAAAAAGTATAATGGTAGTCATCAAGGGCTGGAGGAAGGTGGGAATGAGGAATTATTGTTTAATGTGCACAGAGCTTCAGTTTTGCAAAATGAAGAGTTCTGAAGATGATAGTGATGGCTGCACAACAATATGAAAGTATTTAATATCACTGAACTGTACATTCAAAATGGTTGATAGTAAATTTTGGTATGTATACTTTATCACAACCTTAAAAATAAATAATTTTTATGAACAATTAGATAAAACACTATGTATGTATTTATACTAATGGGCCTATATAGAAATGTAATTCCTTTGACAGTAACATCATAAGGGGGATTTGTGGTAACAGAACTATATACTGGTATAAGGAAATAACACCAGTTGGTAATTTGAATTCATAGGAAGAAATTAAGAAACTAGAAATGGCAAATAAGAAGGTGAATATATTTTTTAACTCTATGTACTTATTCTCTCTTTTCTTCTCTGAGCTTCTTTAAAAATATAAAGTTATAAGAAGTGACTATAACAATGTACTGTTACATTTTATAAAGAACTAAAATCTGTATCTTATACTTATTTATACACACACATACAAAAAGGGAGAGAATAGAGCTAGATAGGAGTAACACTTCCATATATCATTGTAATTATGTTAATAAAAATATGAAGTAGTTGCTAATAAGTTAAGATCTACATTATAATGCATAGAATAATCACTAAGGAAATAACTCAAAAATATGCTTAAAATGTCACTATCTCAATTAAAATATTATACTAGAAAATATTCACTTAGTGCAAAAGAAGACACTAAAATGGCAACATGAAAAGAAGACATGAGATATATAGAAAACAAAATGTTATGCAGTAGAAGTAAATCTAACCATACCAATAATAACATTAAATGTGAATGTTAAACAATCCAATCAAAAGGCAGTGATAGAGAGGGAGGGGGCAAGATGGCGGAGAAGTGGGGAGCTCCGTACATTGCACTCACCCCCATATCGCACACGGAAAAGATCTGAAGCCATAGGAAACCTTACAGAATCCAAGAGATTGGGAGAAAAAGGACGCAGAATCCACTGAGAAAGCCTTCTAATGTGAGTGCGAACCTGGGAAGATAAAATCAGGCCGGGATCAGAGACTCAGAGGGACAGGGGCGATCCCTCTCTGCGAGGAGTGAGAGGGGAAAGAGAGAGGCCGAAACTACTCAAGACACGGTCCCTGTCGCTGGAGAACAGAAAAACCTCCACTCGGGGCACAGAAGGACCGTGTGCGCCAAATCCCTGTGCACCAAATCCCCGCGCGCCAACTCATCCTGGGGGCTACCCGCCAACCACTCCTTTGTGCTCCTGGCTGGGCTAGACCCCTAGAGGGGAGGCGAAGGTCTTAAAACTGGGAGATTGGCCCGCGAGTTCATGTTTCAGATGAGGAGACACAGAGGGACCCGGTTTCCCCCTCTCCAGCGGACCTGAGTCATCCCCCCCAGACAAATCCCCGTCCTTGCTTGACAACCCGACCTGGAGGAGAAGGGAGCAGTGATTCTGGCTCAATCCCCAGGGCTAGGCAAGAGGCTTGGAATTGCCCTGAGGGGATCACCTGCGAGGTTGTGTCAACGGGAATGGCAATTTCAGTGGGGTGCATGGACTGGGATTTGGAAACTAAGCCTGGCGTGGGTTAAATAGCGCGATCCACTATGGCTGCACCCCTGACATGGGGAGTTTACACACCCAAAAAAGTGAGGTGCAGCGCTCGGTTCAAGAAGGGACTAGAGCTCCGCCACTCTCCTCCCCACAACCCCCAAGGCAGAACTCCCGCCTGACACATTGGATCAAACCACGCCCATTCCTACTTGAGAGCTGCCCTCCTCTTTTTTTTTTTTTTTTTTTTTTTTTCCAGAACACTGACCTGATTAATTCTGGTCACCTGCTTGCTTAAACAGTCACATTTAGTCCATTCTGTAGAGGTAAATTCTACACCTACCTACCTTTTCATCTCTTTCTCTCAGGACTAATTAGACTATATAGTTTCCCTGGATAACACCAGCGTCCTTCTTTCACCTCTCCAAACATATTTCACCCTTTAGCTCTTTGAAANAAAAAAAAAAAAAAAAAAAAAAAAAGAGTCTTCTTGGGTACAGCAGCACTCACAGGTGGAGAGAGCATAACAAGTCTTTAAAACTAACAATAGACATAAAGCCAACCAGAATGATGAAACGAAAGAGCTCTCCTCCAAAGAAAGTCCAAGAATTGACAGCTAATGAACTGCTCAAAACAGATATAAGCAGCATAACTGAACAAGATTTTAGAAGAAAAATCCTAAAATTAATAGCTGGGCTTGAAAAAAGCATAGGGGACATCAAAGAAACTATGGCTACAGACAGAATGGAAAATAAAAATAGGCATGAAGAATTAAAAAATGCGATAAATGAGATACATAATAAATTAGAGGCCTCCAATGCACGGATTGAAGAGGCAGAAAGGAGAATAAGTGATTTAGAAGACACCATTATAGAAAAACAAGAAGCTGACAAAAAAAGAGACAAACTGATCCAGGAACAGGAAAGAAGAATTCGAGAGCTCAGCGATACGGTCAAACGCAACAATATCCGTATCATAGGAATCCCAGAAGAGGAAGAGAGAGGGAAAGGTGCTGAAGGAGTCCTGGAACAAATTATAGCAGAGAACTTCCCCGACCTGGGGAAGGAAGTAAATGTGGAAATACAAGAGGCTCAGAGGACTCCCCTCAGACGTAACTTGAATCGATCTTCTGCACGACATATCATAGTCAAAATGGCAAAATATAAGGACAAAGAGAGAATTTTGAAAGCAGCTAGGGAGAAAAGGGCCCTAACATACAAAGGGAAACCTATCAGAGTGGTGACAGACCTATCTACTGAAACTTGGCAGGCCAGAAAGGAATGGCAGAAAATCTCAATGTGATGAGCAGAAAAAATATGCAGCCAAGAATCCTCTATCCAGCAAGCCTGTCATTCAAAATAGAAGGAGAGATAAAAGTCTTTCCAAATAAACAGAAACTGAAAAAATTTGTCACCACTAAACCAGCTCTACAAGAAATCATGAGGGGGATGCTCTGAGGGAAGTGTTGCAAGGAACGAAGATACCAGAGACA
>NW_027551558.1:7697716-7710150 GCF_008692635.1 Crocuta crocuta | reverse complement strand
TGGGGGGGGAGGTGAAGGGGGGGTGATGGGCATGGAGGAGGGCACTTGTGGGGATGAGCACTGGGTGTTATATGGAAACAAACTTGATAATAAGGTATTTAAAAATAAATAAATAGATAAATAAATAAAAGAATTAAACACTTTGAAATCAATTTATCAAAAGAGGTGCAATGAAACTATAAAACATTGTCTAAAGAAATAAAAAAAAAACGAAATAAATGAAAAGATATCCCATATCACACATTCATGGGTCAAGAACCCAATATTGTTAAGAAGGCTATATTCCCCAAATTAGTCTTAATAGATTCAGTGCACTTCCGAGCAAAACCAGCTGCTTTTTTGTAGATGTTGACAAATAGATCCTAAAATTCGTATAGAAATGCAAGGTACTCAGAGTAGCTAAATGTTTTATTGTTTATATTAAAAAAGAAAAAGTTGGAGGATTCACAGTTCCTGGTTTCAAAATTTACTACAAAGTTGCAGTAATCAATATAGAGTGGTAGTGGCATAAAGAGAGTCATGTAGGTCAGTAGAACAGAACTGAGAATCCAAAAGTAAACTCTCATATTTATGGTAAGTTTATTTTCAACAAGATGCCAAGGCAATTTGATAGGAAGATAATGGTCTTACTATAAAAGGTGCTTAGAGAAATGGTTTTCCACATGCAAAAAAAGAAAAAAAAGAATCTGAAATCTTTCCTTACGTCGTATATAAAAGTAACTTGAACTAAATCACAGATCAAAATATTAGAGCTAAAGCTACAAAACTTTTGTAAGAAAACATAGGAATCTGCACTCATGATCTTGACTTAGGCAATGATTTCTTAGATACAACACCAAAAGTACAAGTAACAAAAGGAAACAATACACATATTGGACTTTATCAATTAAAAGCTAAGTACTATAAGTGATACCATTGAGAAAATGAAAAGGCAACCTACACAATGGGAGAAAAATTTGCAGATCATATATTTGATAAGCATACAGAATACATAAAGAAAACTTAGAACTCAACAATGAAAATAACCCAATTAATAAAGAGGCAGTAGATCTGAATAGAAATTTCTCCAAAGAAGACCCACAAATGGCAAAGAAGCACATGAAAAGATATTCATTACCAATTACCATTAGGGAAATGCACAAATCAAAACAATACACTTTACACCCACTAAAATGGTTATTTTTTTAAAAGACAGATAATAACATATACCAGTGAGGTTGTGGAGAAATTGGGATCTCTAAACATTGCTGATGGGGATGTAAACTAGTACTGCTATTTGGAAAACACATTGGAGATTCCTAAAAATATGACTATATGCCCCAGGAAATTCACTCCTAAGTACATTTAGAAAACAAATATCCACACAAAGACTTGTATGTAAATATTTATTCATACTAGCCAAAAGGTGGAAAGAATCCAAATGTTCATCAACTTCTCAATGTATAAATAAGATGTAGTATAGAATACAATGCAATATAATTTAGCTATAAAATGAAATGCCAATACCTGTTATAGAAAGCCCTTGAAAACATCATGCTACATTAAAGAAGCCAGTCACAAAAGACCACATGTTGTATGGTTCCTTTTATGTGAAATGGCCAGAATAGGCAAATAAGACAAACAGAATATGATTAGTGGTTGCCTAAGGTAATGGGTTGAGTGTGTAGAGGGGAATGGAGGGTGAGTGGCTGCTAATGGGTATGGTATTTCTTTCAGAATGACAAAAATGTTCTAAAATTAGACTGTGGTGATGGCTGCACAATTCTGTCAATATACTAAAAACCATGGAGTTAAATACTTTAAATACGTGGATTATGTGGCAGGTGAATTATATCTCAATAAAGTCATTAAAAGGAAGATAGGGAGAGGGAGGAACTGGAGTTTTGACTCAAAGAAACGTTTCGAGGGAAAGGAACAAAGTGTATATAGTCTCAGTACCAGAGAACACTACAAATAGGCCTCGATGTGTACAAATAAAGGAAAGAACATTTATGAAGTAAATGAAGATAATGAAATAGAGTGCAATAAAGCTATAAAAAGTATAAATATATTGTACTTCATTTCTCTACAACATTAGAATAATGTAGGTTGTTTTGGAAAACTAGTTTTAGTATACTGATAAATTCAGTTATCTTGTTCAAAATTTAGAGATCTGATACTGCACCTGTTAATCATCTTAGCATTCATAAACAATCACTTACATTTTCAGTATGGTGAGAGACGAAAGAAACTTAAAAACTGATTCCAAGTACATCTGATGAAACAAAGCAAAAACACACTGAGGCGGGGGGTATCTGGGTGGCTCAGTCAGTTAAGCATCTGACTTCAGCTCAGGTCATGATCTTGCGGTTCGTGAGTTGGAGTTCTGCGTCAGGCTCTGGGCTGACAGCTCAGAGCTTGGAGCCTGATTCAGTTTCTGTGTCTCCCTCTCTCTCTGTCCCTCCTCTGCTCCCACTCTGTCTTTCAAAAATGAAGAAATGTTAAAAATCTTTAAAAAAAAAAAACACCTGAAATGGGGACATAGTTAAGTATACTTTCATCCATTCAACAGTCATATAAAGACTACCTGTCATGTACAAAGGAGAAGGTTGGGGATAAAGATATAATTGGGTAAAAATATATTCCTTCACCATACAATATCTGAAGTCTATTAGAAAAATGAGTACATGAAAACAAATAGGTGTAATACAAGGCATTACATGATACATGGCTAAAAAGGTAAGCATTTTAGTGGGATGTCAGAGAAGGGTGAAATAATATAGAGCTGATGGGGTTAGAGAAGACTTCAAAAGCCTTCTAGCTATTGACCCATCTCTCATCTTCTCTTATAAACCAAAAGAAAAACTTATTCTTTATGCATTTTTGTTTTTATTTTAATCAATATTATAAAAGATTCAAACAGTTCTTCAAGATTAGTTATTCTTCAGCCAGCCTCATTTTCACCTCTACATTTCCCCCTCCCAAAGGCAACCATTTTTACCTCTTTAACTGATTGTTTAGGTATCCTTGCCTCTAAATAACATACTTATATTGCTATTTCTTGATTTTTCAGTTTAGGCATTATCTATTGACTTCTCACTATGAAGGAAGAAAAGGTAGCTTTAGTTCCTTCCTTATCACACATTGCTTCTTTCCTATTCCTTCATCCTCTCACTAATTTTATAATTTTGCTTAGATTTATATCCAGTGTGCACATTGTTATGACTGTGAAGTAGTATTTACAGCTAAGCTATCTGGTACGCCAGTTAATCTTTCTCTTCCTGAACTACTTTTTGTTTTCCTTACCTTGTTTTTCATTTGTTTGATCTCATATCCCATACCTGCTGAGAACAGCCAAGTTTTCTCTCTTGAGTCTCAAACCTGTAGATTTCTTTATTAATTCCACAAATAATAAAAACATCTACTGACAACCTACTATATTGTCTGACATTATACTGAGATATATTAAGACTCTAGACATATTATTATCTCAATTAATCTACATGATAACTATCTTAAGTTGGGTATTATTATAAACACATCTTTTACAAATAAGGGAAATAAAGTTTAGAAAGCTTAAGTTTAACTTACCCAAGTACAAAGCTAGTAAGTAGAGAGATGATATAAAGTTAAGCAGTGGGGATCTAGAACATATGATATTAATTACTCCATATTCTTTCAGTGAAATATACATGAGCTGGAAGCCACCACGAGTAAAGCATAGTCTGTATCATGATAAATAAATCAGATTATTCTTGCCTTCATGGAGCTCAGTCTTAGCAGGTATGAGATACAAAGAAGACCACACAATAATGGAGCAATGAGCACAAAGGATAAGTAAACTTAATAACAAATAGAAGTTAGACAAGAAATATAATTAGACTTTCATTTTTTAAAGCAAGTATTTGATGAGCACATCTTATGTGCCAGGCACTATGATAGGATACAATGTTAACCCAGACAAGAATTTTCCAGGCTGAGAGGGGAAATGGGAGAGAAAGAAAATGAGTGACCCAGGCAGAGGAAAGAGCATGGTGCAAAGACCAAGAGATAAAAGAGCATAAACTGTTCCAAGTGCTGCAAGTAATTCAGAGTAACTATAATATATCATTGTGGGGTAGAAGGAGTGAGCTATGACTCTCAAGAGATTAAACAAAGAAGAACCAAATCAGAGAGGCCTGTGAGGGCGATGTTAAAGAGCTTGGACTTTAGTCTAAAAGCAGATCTTGTACTCATAAGATATATGTGTGGAGAGGAATGTGATTGTATTTGTGTTATAAAACTAGTTCTTTGATGACAGTGTGGAGAATGGATTAAATGGAGATATGACTGAAAGGAGAGCAAATAGGATGCTGTTCCATTATTCTAGACTTAGAGGTTATTATGGTCTGAGTTACAGTGAGAAGAGAGAAAAGTAGATTTATTCTACAGATAGTTAGGAGATAGACTTGTCAGGAATTGGGGATAATTAATTCCTTTATTTGTTCCAGAAGAATTTACAGAATACCTGGTATGTGTCAAACATTGTGCTATACTCTAGCAGATACAGTGGTGAAGGCAGATATCATTCCTGGCCTTGATGTATCTCACAGTATAGAAGGAAAGACAGATAATAGACAAATAGTTACATAATTAATTACAACTGTACTTTAAAGGAGAAATATGGGTGTTTTTATAGGAGAATCTGAGCCAGTTAGACTGATGTTAGGAGTCAGAGACACCTTGAGGAAATGACTATTTTATTGTGGTAAATACATATAATATTTACCATTTTAACCATTTAAAATTGTACAATTCAGTGGCATTAAGTACATTTACATTGTTGTACAACCATTGCCATTATCTTGTTCTAAAACTTGTCACCCTAAACAGAAACCCTGTATCCACAAAGCAATCCCTCCCCATTGTCCTTTGACAGTCACTAATCTGTTTTCTGTTTCTATGGATTTGCCTATTGTACATATTTCATATGAATGAAATCTTAAAATATGTGGTTTTATGTCAGGATTCTTTTACTTAGTTTTCAAGCGTTATCCATTTTGCACCATGTATCAATAATTCATTCATATCTATGACTGAGTAATATTCCATTGTAGGGATATATCACATTCTGTATATCCATTCATCAGTTGTAGGACATTTCGGTTGTCACCACCTTTTGCTAAATGTGAATTGGAGCTTCTATGAATATTCATGTACAAAATTTTGTTTGAATACTTTTTAAATTCTTTGGATACATATCTATGAGTTGAATTTCTGTGTCATATGGTAGTTCTATGTTGAATTTATTGAGGAACTGCCAAACTGTTTTCAACAGTGGCTGCACCATTTTATATTTCCACCAGCAATGAGTTCCAATTTCTCCACATCCTAATTGATACTGGTCATTGTCTATCTTTTCTATTACAGCCATCCTGGTGCATGTGAAATGATTTGTTTTATAGTTTTGATTTCCATTTTCCTAATTACTAATGAGATTGAACATCTTTTCATGTATATATTGACTTTACCTTCTTTGGAGAAATGCCCATTCAAGTCCTTTGCCTATTTTAAAATTGGGTTCTTTTTGTTGTCAAGTTGTAAAAATTATTTTTCTAGATACTTACACCCTTATCAGATATGTGATTTGCAAATATTGTATCCTATTATTTGAGTTATCTTTCACTTTTTAAAAAATGTTTATTTACTTTTTAGAGACAGAGAGAGACAGAGCATGAGCCAGGGAGAAGCAGAGAGAGAGGGAGACACAGAATCCAAAGCAGGCACCAGGCTCTGACCTGTCAGCACAGAGCCTCTTGCAGGGCTCAAATCCACAAATGGTGAGATCATGATCTGAGCCAAAATCGGATGCTTAACCTACTGAGATCTGAGCCAAAGTTGGATGCTTAACCTACTGAGCCACCCAGGTGCCCTTCTTTCACTTTCTTGATAGTGTCTTTTGATGCACAGAGATTTTTAATTCTGATGAAGTCCAATTTATCTATTCATGTTGTTGCTTGTCATTTAAGTCATATGTAAAAAATCATGTGAAATCCAAGGTTATGAAGATTTGCCTCTATGTTTTCCTCAAAGAGTTTTATAGTCTTAGCACTTAAATTTAGATGTATAATCCATTTTGAGTTGATTTTTGTATGTGGTGTGTAAAGGTCTAACTTCATTTTTTTGCACGTGGCTATCCAGTTGTCCCAACATCACTACTGAAGAGACTGTTCTTTCTCCATTTAATGGTCTTGGCACCTTTGTCAAAAATCAGTGTATGGGTTTATTTCTGGACTTTCAATTCTATTCCATTCATCCATATGTCTATCCTTATGCTGGTACTACACTATTTTGACTACTGAAGTTTTGTAGTAACTTTTTGTAATCAGGAAATGTGGATCCTCCAACTTTGTTTTCTGTTTTATGATTGTTTAGGCTATTCTGAGTCCTTTGCAATTACATATAAATTTTAGGATTGGCTTTTCCATTTCTCCAAAAAAAAACAAAAAACAAAAAACCCTCCATTGGTATTTTGATAAGAATTATATTTAATCTGAAGATAGTTTGGGAGAATATTGCCATCTTAACAATATTCAGCTTTCTAATCTATGATTGTGAGATGTCTTTTCACTTATTTAGGTCTTCTTTAATTTTTTTCAGCAATATTTTATAGTGGGAAGTGACATTTAAGTTGAGTGAATATGTCGAGTGAGATGAGGACTGAACTGAGGTGGCATGTGGGTTCAGGGCTCAGACATCTAACATGGTACCTGGTGACACTCTACCATGGGAAACAAGAGCAGAGAATGCAAGGGAGAGACATTGTTGAATTTAGTTTAGAGGCATTAAGACTCAGCACCTATGAGATATTTAACTCAGAGGGTTAACAATCTTCTTTCAGAACACCCTTACTTCAGCAAGAGTGGATGTTTTGTATTGAACATGACATTTCAAAACTGAGAGCTCTTTTTCAGATTCTATATCCGCAAGAAAAGAATATGTCTGGTATAGTTTTTGTATTGTATATTTTACTGCTTTAGGCAGTCTCTACCTTATCAAGTAGCTATTATGTATTTATCTCAAGTGGTTAGAATCTTATTTAAAATGATATGTGTTCTTAAAATATTACCATTAAGAAAAAATCCTTTTTTTTTTTTTTAGTTTTAACAAAGAATATAGTTGCAGTTTCCCAAACTTTGGATAATATTTACCCCATTATACGTACCATGTAATTTTCTTTCAAATATTCTGTAATTAATGGGACAAGTCAACTACAGTATCCTTCTAATCATGTATGGAAATATTTTCTTGCATACTTCATTCCTACTCTCTCATGTTCCCCTTCCCACATACTGACCCCCACAGGCAACATATGTTAAGTGCAAATGACAGGCAACACTCAGCTCCTTGTCAGCCCTTCTAGGAGGTGCAAAAACTAAAATTAATGTTGTGGTAACCTAGTGCTTAAGTCATTGCATCACCTGGTAAATGTTTGCACATTTATCAGCATATGCTTAATATTAGCAAGAACAACTTTTTGTGTATTATTCTCTAAAACGTTTATAAAAGGGCATATTATTTTTCTTAAGTCTATTTAGAGAGAGTGACAGAACATATGAGAAGGAGATGGGGAGAGAGAGAGAGAATCCCACACAGTCTCTGCACTGCCAGAGAAGAACTCGACGTGGGCCTCAAACTCATGGACTGTGAGATCATGACCTCAGCCTAAGTCAAAAGCCAGACACTTAACTAAGCCACCCAGGCTCTCCAAAAGGACCTCTTATTTTAAATTATTCAATTTTTAAAACCAATCTATAATGACTGTTCTGAACCAGATGAGTAAACTCAGTTTTTAAAAATAAAAAATGAATATGTAGCATGAATTTATAGTAAAATATCACAGCGTGAATAAGAAGACAAGACCTAAATCAAGGCACATCTACTGCAGTGATACTGCATAGTTACTACATAAAGTGAGAAACTGTCTGCTTCATAAGACTATTATTAATGATAGGACTTGGGTGCTTTTTTACTAAAATGGAAAGAATACAAAGAGCTTATATCAAACAGTAAAACACAGTACTGTTCAGGCTTTAATATCAACATTAAGTCGAAGCCTATGGAGAGAAAAGATAAGAGATTTAGGAGATTTTAGGACAAAGAGGAAAACATCATTAAACTTGTTACTCTACATTATAGACACCTGCCATAGACAAAAAATAAAAAATAAATAAAATGGCAATTAAGTTGATTGCAGTACTTTAATGTTTCAAAGAAAACTTATTAAAATACAGATTTTTTAGAAAATCTTACATTCTTGACAAATATAGCATCACCTACCTTTCTAAAAATAGTAGAGGTAAACACAATTGCAGAAAATGTATGTTAATTAGTGGTACAATACTATGGATTTTAAAACTCTGACACACTCCTACTATCTGCTGCTCTGAAATCAGATTATGGCCTGGAATTTATGTCAGGTTGGTTCCAAAATGGAATATTGGGTCCCAGACCAGTATTGGTGAATTGTGCCTATTTTGGCACAAGTTCTCCAGCCATGAAATCATAAATCACAAAGAAAAAATTTAACCAACCAATTATTTGAGATATCAAGAAAGGAAAGGAAACCAGTTTTGTAAAAACACTTTTCCCTCTTTTTATAAGCTTCTTTATTTACTCCGGATAGTTTACATAACAGTGTTCAATAGTGAAGTAAGCAGATTTTACACTCACTATTACTGCATGGATAGAAAGAGCCATATGCATTTTTGTTTCTATATGTCATTTCAGATCACTGCGATATGGCACATGAGAACAGAGATTCAGAGGCCCAAAGTTAATAAATACATTTAACATTGTCAAGCATTCAAAAGATAAATGCAATCATATAGCAAAAAAAATCAGTTTGTAACTTTGACCTTTCCCAAGGAAGTGAAGAATCTTTTCACGTGTCAGAAATCTCTATAGCAAAGATTCCTATGAGAGAGAAAAAAATTATGCAGATTAATATTTTTAACTCAATGATTTCACCCATGTATAAAAAAATGTATTCTAACATTACTTTGGCAATACTTAATATTTTTTTCCACAGACTCTGTGAAGGAAAACATACACAATGTATTTTTTTTCATTCAGCTTTCAGAAACTGTGATACATCGCTACCATGGAATAATATTCAAAAATAAAAAGAAATGAACTATTGATACATACAACAACTTGCATGGATCTCATGGGGATTGTGCTAAATGAAAAAAGCCAATCTCAAAAAGTTACATTCTGTGTATAATTCTATTTATTCAACCTTCTTAAAATGACAGAATTAAAGATACAGAGAACAAATCAGTATTTGTCAGGGAAGAAGAGGAGAGGTCTGTGACTATACTATAGTATGTTGCTTGTAATTGTAGCATATGTGTGGTGTGTAAAAAAAAACCGTGCACACACATACACATGAGTGTGTGTAAAAATGAATGAAATCTAAATGAGGCCTATGGACTAATTAATTATATTGTACCAATATCAAACTTCTGGTTTGTAAGATATTGCCATTAGGGAAGCTGGGGAGAAGGATTATCTGTACTATTTTTGCAACTACGTGTGAGACTGTAGTCATTTCAAAATAAATAGTATAACAAAGCAAACAAAACTGTGGCATAAACATACAAAGAAATACTACTCAGCAGTTAAAAAGAACATACCACATCTGATCTGTAGAACAATCTAGATAAATCTCAAATATATGAGGCTGAGTGAAAGTTAGCTACTGGAGGCTATATACATGATCTTATTTATATGATAACCTTGAAAACGCAAAACTATAGGGACAGGAAAGAGATCAGTGGTTGGGGAAAGTAAATTAAGTACACTGACTATTGTCTAGATAATAGGTGGTAGTCAAAATATATCATTCAAACTAACAGCCAAGTTTAATCAAGAAAAAAGGGAATTAAGGGCACTATTAAAATTATTAATAGAAAGGTGACTACTATAAGAAAATACAAACCTTCTTAAATATCAAAAGAAATTATCAATAGCAAAGAATAGCCAAATTGAGAAAATCAAGAAATGTCACATGATAAACATAGTTATCATAAGATACCATGACAGAGTTGATACCAAATTTCAGTCATATCAATAATGTGAAAAAGCTGAACTCATCCATTATTTCAAAATGGCCCATAAAGCAAAACTTAAATCCATACTATAATCATGAGAGATACCTAAAATGCAGTATCTCAGAAAAGTTAAAAATAAAGAGACGGAAAAGATTTGCCAGGCAGATGGAGACAATAAGTACTTGTAACTCTTAATACCAGATAAACAATAAGCCCCTCCCACCTCCAAAAAATTAAATGCATCGAAAAATTACACTTTATAAAATCCACATCCCACAATGAAGATACAAAAGTTCAGGATACCTATGCAACAAATAAAATGATAAACAACCTACGTAAAACAAAATTTATAGGAAATAAAGAAAGAAATAAAAATATAATAATAATTGAAGATTTTTAGTAAAAGAGGTCAAGTGAACAAAAATTAAGCAACTACATAAAAAAAACTAATAAAATCAAAAAGGTAAATCTTTTAAATATATATATATAATAGAAATATATACCTTGATAAGAAAGAATATATCTTTTCAAGTGCACATGAACTATCCACAAAAATTTATCATGTAGTAAAGTACAAAGAAAATATCAGTAGGGGTGCCTGGCTTAGTAAGTTGAGCATCTGACTTTGGCTCAAGTTATGATCTCATGGTTGGCTGAGTTCTGGCCCTGTGTTGGGGCTCTGTGCTGACAGCTCAGAGCCTGAAGCCTGCTTGGGATTCTTTCTCCCTCTGTCTCTGCCCCTCTTCAATTCAAATTTTGTGTGTGTCTCTCTCAAAAATGAATATTTTTTTAAAAAATTTTTAAAGAAATAAAATATTAGTAGTTACACAAAATAGAAATATTATAAAAAATATTCTAATCACAAAATAACACCAGAAATTTAAAAATGACAGAAACACAGAAAGCCCTTCTTACTGGAAGGTAAAAGATTTTCTGTCAAATAACTCTTGGGTAAAAGTGAAAATACAAATAGAAATCAGAGAATTTCTGGAAAATAATGATAACAAAACTGATTACATATCAGAATCTATGGGATACATTTAAAGCAAGAGTCACTGGAAAATTCATAGCCCTAAATATTTACATCAATGAGAATGAAAGAACGGCAATAAATTAATTCCTAACTTAAAATACTATGAAAAAACCCCAACAAAGTAAATAAAAAGATTACACAGAAAGAAAATAATATAAACAAAACCATAAATTAATACAATAAAGAAAAGTAAATCAATAAGTCAAAATGTTGGGTCTTTGAAGCAATGAACAAAGTAAACAAAACACTGGCTAAGGTAACCAAGAAATAGGGAAGCACACATACACAATTAAGAAATAACAATGGATTCCATGCTCATGGATTGGAAGAATAAATATTGCTAAAATGTCAATACTACTCAAAACAGTCTACACATTCAGTGCAATCCCAATCAAAATTGTACCAGCATTCATCTCAAAGCTAGGACAAAGAATCCTAAAATTTGTATGGAACCACAAAAGACTTCCAAGTAGCCAAAGTAATACTGAAGAAGAAAATCAAAATGGGAGGCCTCGTAATCCCAGACCTTAGCCTCTACTACAGGGCTGTAATCATCAAGACAGTATGGTATTGGCACAAAAGCAGACACATAGACCAATGGAATAGAATAGAGACCTCAGAACTGGACCCACAAATGGATGGCCAACTAATCTTTGACAAAGCAGGAAAGAGTATCCAATGGAAAAAAGACAGTCTCTTCAGCAAATGGTGCTGGGAGAAATGGACAGCGACATGCAGAAGAATGAAACTAGACCACTTTCTTACACCATACACAAAAATAAACTCAAAATGGATGAAAGACCTGAATGTGAGACAGGAAATCATCAAAACCCTAGAGGAGAAAGCAGGCAACTCCCCTTTGACCTCAGCCACAGCAATTTTACTTGACACATCTTCAAAGGCAAGACAATTAAAGGCAAAAATTAACTATTGGGAACTCATCAAGATAAAAATCTTCTGCACTGCAAAGGAAACAATCAACAAAACTAAAAGGCAACCAATGAAATGGGAAAAGATATTTGCAAATGACATATAAAATAAAAGGCTAGTGCTAGGACTTCCAGCACTATGTTAAACAACAGTGGTGAGAGTGGACATCCCTGTCGTGTTCCAGATCTCAGGGGGAAAGCTCTCAGTTTTTCCCCGTTGAGAATGATGTTAGCTGAAGGCTTCTCATAGATGGCTTTGATGATGTTTAAGTAGGTTCCTTCTATCCCAGCTTTCTCTAGAGTCTTTATTAAGAAGGGTGGCTGTATTTTGTCAAATGCTTTTTCTGCATCTATTGACAGGATCATATGGTTTTTATCTTTTCTTTTATTGATATGATG
>NW_027551558.1:7673088-7697673 GCF_008692635.1 Crocuta crocuta | reverse complement strand
ACAAATATCATATGTTTGCACGTATAGGAGGATTAGGAGGAACTTGACAGAGGAAAAAGGGGGAGAAGAAGGGCGGAAATGGTGGGGGAAAGGGAGAGAGGCAAACCATGAGAGACTCTTGAATGCTGACAAAAACTGAGGACTGATGGATGTGGGGGGGAAGGGGGGATGTGCATAGAGGAGGACACTTATGGGGATGAGCACTGAGTGTTATGTGGAAACTAATTTGACAATAAACTATTTGTAAAAAAAAAATAAAATAAAGTAAAAAAAAAATAAATAAATAAAATAAAAGGCTAGTATTCAAAATTTATAAAGAACTCACCAAACTCCACACCTGAAAAACAAATAATCCAGTGAAGAAATGGACAAAAGACATGAATAGACACCTTTCCAAAGAAGACATCCAGGTGGCCAAAAGACACATGAAATGGTGCTCAATGTCATTCATCATCAGAGAAATACAAATCAAGCCACACTGAGATACCACCTCACACCAGTCAGAGTGGCTAAGATGAACAACCCAGGAAACTATAGACGATGGCAAGGATGTGGATAAATGGGAACCCTCTTGTACTGTTGGTGGGAATGCAAACTTATGCAGCCGCTCTGGAAAACAGTATGGAGGTTCCTCAAAAAAAATAAAAATAAAACTATCCTGTGACCCAGGAATAGCACTGCTAGGAATTTACCCAAGGGATACAGGAGTGCTGATGTATAGGAGCACATGTATCCCAATGTTTATAGCAGTGCCTTCAACAATAGTCAAGTTATGCAAAAATCCATCAACTGATGAATGGATAAAGATGTGGTTTATCTATACAATGGAATTCTACTTGGCAATGAGAAAGAATGAAATCCTGCCATTGGCAGCAATGTGGATGGAACTGGAGGGTATTATGCTAAGTGAAATAAGTCAGTCAGAGAAAGACAGGTAATGTTTTCACTCATATGTGGATCTTGAGAAACTGAACAGGAGACCATGGGGGAAGGGAAGGGGGAAAAATAGTTACAGAGAGGGAGGGAGGCAAACCATTAAAGACTCTTAAATACAGAGAACACACTGAGGGTGGATGGGGGTGGGGGAGAGAGGAAAGTAGGTGACTGAGGAGGATACTTTTTGGGAAGAGCACTGGGTGTTGTATGGAAGCCAATTTGACAATAAATTATATTAAAAAAAGAAATGACAATGGGATATAACTATTGATACAGAGGAAATTTTTAAATTTATAAGATACAGCACTGGTTACTTCTGTGCCAATAAATTCAAAAACTGAAATGGATACTTTTTAGACAAATAGAATAGAGATAGAAAGTTTAAAACAAGCCCCCCCACAAAAAACAGAAAAATTTATCAAAGTATATACTCCACAAAAAAGAAAAAACCAAGGCTGTGTGATTTCCCAGGTGAACCCAACCAAATCCTTAGAGATCAGATAATCACAAACTATATAAACTGTTTCAAAGCATAGTAAATTAAAAACTCTCAATTTCCTTTCCTGAAGCAAATATAACATTGATATCTAAACTTGGTAAGATAGCACAAAGAAAAACTACAGACCAATATCACTTATAAATATTAATACACAAATCTAAAATAAAATACTAGTGAACATTAAGAATACACTAAAACCAACCAGGGTTTATACCACAAATTCAAAGATGGTTCAATATTTGAAAATATTTTAATATAATTCTCATGTTAATAGTTCTAAAGAGAAAAACTCTATCTCCATAGAAGCTGAAAAAACACCCATTCCTAATTAAAATAATCTTGAAAAAATAAAAATGGGTGGATATCTTCAAACATTTACACCTCAGTCCTTAAACCAGCATCTTATACTTATTTGACAAACCCTAGAGGCATTCCCACTTAAGGTCAGAATGAAAACAACGATGCCCATTTTCTCCACTACCATTTATCACTACTCTGAAGTTACTAGCTAATGCAATAAACTAGAGAATACAATTCAATAGATAAAAATAGGAGAAGAAGAAATAAAATGATCTCTCCTTTTTTGCAGAAGAGCAGAAGACATGATAATATACTTGGAATCTTCTAAAAAAATAAATGACAAAACATTTGAAACTTAATGAAACAATAAAAAACTTCAGCAAGGTAACATGATAATAGCATGTAAAAATAGCATTTTTGAAGATACAATGAATGAGGGAAAAACCTAAAGATAAAATAATTAGGAATAAACTTGACAAGAAATGTTCAAAACCTATATAAAGAAAACTACAAGTGATTCTTGAATGATGCAAAGTGGGTTTGAACAAATGGAAAGACATCTCTTGGCTAGGACATCCCAACATTATCAAAATACCAGTTCTCCACAAATTAATTTGTAAATTTAATGTGATTCTAATAAAAGTTACACGGCTTTTTTTTTAATGGAGCTAGACAAATTGACCCCAAATTTCATATGGAAAATAAACTCACAGGAAAATATAGGTAAACACTTAAAAGGAAGAGCTGTTAGAAGCACCAGCCCATTGGTATGCTGGAGCTGGCTCACAGCTGATTGCAAATATTCAAAAATTTTGTGAGCTCCTGGTTACACTAGCTTGGTAGCTTGAAACTGTCAACTACACTTCAAGAAAAAAAAAGCAAGAAAGAAACTGGCCGCAGTGGGCAGATTTACACTAGTGAAACTGGCAAATGCTACAAGTCAGTGTTTCTCCCTTCCTTCCTTGGAGAGCCAGTTTACCAGCAAACCATCAGACTAGTCCCCCACCCAAATTAAAAATATTACAAAAGCTCTATAACTAATGGGGCGCCTGGGTGGCTCAGTCAGTTGAGCGTCCGACTTCAGCTCAAGTCATGATCTCACGGTTCGTGGGCTTGAGCCCCGCATCAGGCTCTGTGCTGACAGCTCAGAGCCTGGAGCCTGCTTCACATTCTGTGTCTCCCTCTCTCTCTGACCCTCCCCTGATCACGCTGTCTCTCTCTTTCTCTCAGAAATAAATAAAACATTTTTTAAAAAAAGCTCTATAATTAAAACAGTGTGAGATTGGAACATAAATAGACCCAAAGAAATAGAAGAGAAAGTCTAAAAAGAGACATGAACCACTGGAGCAAAATCTTTTCTTGGGACTACTGGTTGGTCATTTAGAAAAGGTGAAATTATATCCATTCTTCATACCATATAAAAAATAATATATATATATTTATATATATATGTAAAACATTGATTTCCTCTATTAACTATTATCTATCTGAGTATAAAGATTTTTGTAACTATAAACAGAAATGTGGATGCATTAAAATACATTTAAAAATTTGATCACATAAATATTTTTCCATGGGAAAAATACTCTATGTAAAATCAAAAGAAAAAGAGTAAAGTAGAAGAAGATATTTGCAACTTTTATCACTGATAAGGGGCTAATTTCTCACATTTATAAAAAAAATTTAACAAAAATTTCCATTAGAAAAATAGGCAAGTGGATAATTCAAAAATAAGAGATATAAAACATCCCTTAAACATATGAAAATATAATTCAAATCCACTCATAAAAAGAGAAATGCAAATTAAAACTACACTGAAGTACCATTTCTTACCCACCATACTGGTAAAAATTCAAGAACTTGACAGTATACTCTGCTGGTGAGCTGTGGGCAAACAGGCACTCTCACCCATATCCAGTGGGAGTGCAAAATCATACAACCCCTATAGAGGAGAATTTGGCACTATTTAACAAAACTATACACATACACGTTTACCCCCTGACCCAGAAATACTGATTCTAGAATTTTATCCTGAAGATATATCTCCACCAATACAAAATTACATTTGGATAAGATTATTCATTACAACCTTATTTGTAATTGAAAATTGCTGAAAACTACATAAATGTCCAAATGTAGAAGGTCTGCATAATTATGGTACATCCATACAAGGGAATACTATGCAGCTATAGAAAGGAACGAGGAAAATCACGATGAACTAATATGGAGTGACTTCTAAATGAAGAGAGAAAAGCAAAGTGTGAAGAAGCATATATAGTAATCTACCTTTTGCATATGAAAAGAAAAATAAAAATATACCTGAATGTCATTATCATAAGAGCATAAAGGAATATGGGAGACATGGGATAGAAGGCATGCAGGAAAAAGTAGCACTTATCTGAGTATTACTTTTAGCAGAGATTTGACTTTTAAAAGCATATTAGTCTACAATTTCAAACATAAAATTAAATCAAAGAAAAAACAAGGAAATGGAAAAATGAAAGCAAAATGAAATAAATGAATCTAATGTTATTTCAACTGAATACTACAGTCACAGCAAAAGAGGAGAAAAGAGTTAATCCAAGTAACTTATCAACTCAGTATTTGACTATATGCCCTTAAGATTTGTGCAAAGTAGTGTATGAAGACAGGAATTTCAAATGGATCCTGAACTTTTAAGTTGGTCTGTTTATTGTAGTGACATAGGTGAAGACATTTTGAAACTATTTTAGATGCATTCTGGGATTGAGCAAATGAGAATGTACATATTTTTGAGTAAACATGTTGATGTTGAGCCAGGGTTCTTACTACAGAGGAAAGGACACACAAATACAAAATGGAAAAAGGGAAGGAAAACATCTGGGAGGATGGTTTGGAACTGGAGATGCTGGTTATCTTTTTAAAATGTTTGTGTGCATGTTTGCACGTATAGGAGGATTAGGAGGAACTTGACGGAGGAACAAGGGGGAGAAGAAGCGGGAAAATGATGGGGGAAAGGGAGAGAAGCAAACCATGAGAGACTCTTGAATGCTGACAAAAACTGAGGACTGATGGATGTGGGGGGGAGGGAGGGATGGGCATGGAGGAGGACACTTGTGGGGATGAGCACTGAGTGTTATGTGGAAACTAATTTGACAATAAGCTTTGTAAAATAAATAAATAAATATTCTGTATTCTGTTAACCATAAAAAAAAATGTTTGTGTGCATGTGTGCACGTATAGGAGGATTAGGAGGAAGTTGACGGAGGACCAAGGGGGAGAAGAAGCGGGAAAATGATGGGGGAAAGGGAGAGAAGCAAACCATGAGAGACTCTTGAATGCTGACAAAAACTGAGGACTGATGGATGTGGGGGGGAGGGAGGGATGGGCATGGAGGAGGACACTTGTGGGGATGAGCACTGAGTGTTATGTGGAAACTAATTTGACAATAAGCTTTGTAAAATAAATAAATAAATATTCTGTATTCTGTTAACCATAAAAAAAAATGTTTGTGTGCATGTGTGCACGTATAGGAGGATTAGGAGGAAGTTGACGGAGGACCAAGGGGGAGAAGAAGCGGGAAAATGATGGGGGAAAGGGAGAGAAGCAAACCATGAGAGACTCTTGAATGCTGACAAAAACTGAGGACTGATGGATGTGGGGGGGAGGGAGGGATGGGCATGGAGGAGGACACTTGTGGGGATGAGCACTGAGTGTTATGTGGAAACTAATTTGACAATAAGCTTTGTAAAATAAATAAATAAATATTCTGTATTCTGTTAACCATAAAAAAAAATGTTTGTGTGCATGTGTGCACGTATAGGAGGATTAGGAGGAAGTTGACGGAGGACCAAGGGGGAGAAGAAGCGGGAAAATGATGGGGGAAAGGGAGAGAAGCAAACCATGAGAGACTCTTGAATGCTGACAAAAACTGAGGACTGATGGATGTGGGGGGGAGGGAGGGATGGGCATGGAGGAGGACACTTGTGGGGATGAGCACTGAGTGTTATGTGGAAACTAATTTGACAATAAGCTTTGTAAAATAAATAAATAAATATTCTGTATTCTGTTAACCATAAAAAAAAATGTTTGTGTGCATGTGTGCACGTATAGGAGGATTAGGAGGAAGTTGACGGAGGACCAAGGGGGAGAAGAAGCGGGAAAATGATGGGGGAAAGGGAGAGAAGCAAACCATGAGAGACTCTTGAATGCTGACAAAAACTGAGGACTGATGGATGTGGGGGGGAGGGAGGGATGGGCATGGAGGAGGACACTTGTGGGGATGAGCACTGAGTGTTATGTGGAAACTAATTTGACAATAAGCTTTGTAAAATAAATAAATAAATATTCTGTATTCTGTTAACCATAAAAAAAAATGTTTGTGTGCATGTGTGCACGTATAGGAGGATTAGGAGGAAGTTGACGGAGGACCAAGGGGGAGAAGAAGCGGGAAAATGATGGGGGAAAGGGAGAGAAGCAAACCATGAGAGACTCTTGAATGCTGACAAAAACTGAGGACTGATGGATGTGGGGGGGAGGGAGGGATGGGCATGGAGGAGGACACTTGTGGGGATGAGCACTGAGTGTTATGTGGAAACTAATTTGACAATAAGCTTTGTAAAATAAATAAATAAATATTCTGTATTCTGTTAACCATAAAAAAAAATGTTTGTGTGCATGTGTGCACGTATAGGAGGATTAGGAGGAAGTTGACGGAGGACCAAGGGGGAGAAGAAGCGGGAAAATGATGGGGGAAAGGGAGAGAAGCAAACCATGAGAGACTCTTGAATGCTGACAAAAACTGAGGACTGATGGATGTGGGGGGGAGGGAGGGATGGGCATGGAGGAGGACACTTGTGGGGATGAGCACTGAGTGTTATGTGGAAACTAATTTGACAATAAGCTTTGTAAAATAAATAAATAAATATTCTGTATTCTGTTAACCATAAAAAAAAATGTTTGTGTGCATGTGTGCACGTATAGGAGGATTAGGAGGAAGTTGACGGAGGACCAAGGGGGAGAAGAAGCGGGAAAATGATGGGGGAAAGGGAGAGAAGCAAACCATGAGAGACTCTTGAATGCTGACAAAAACTGAGGACTGATGGATGTGGGGGGGAGGGAGGGATGGGCATGGAGGAGGACACTTGTGGGGATGAGCACTGAGTGTTATGTGGAAACTAATTTGACAATAAGCTTTGTAAAATAAATAAATAAATATTCTGTATTCTGTTAACCATAAAAAAAAATGTTTGTGTGCATGTGTGCACGTATAGGAGGATTAGGAGGAAGTTGACGGAGGACCAAGGGGGAGAAGAAGCGGGAAAATGATGGGGGAAAGGGAGAGAAGCAAACCATGAGAGACTCTTGAATGCTGACAAAAACTGAGGACTGATGGATGTGGGGGGGAGGGAGGGATGGGCATGGAGGAGGACACTTGTGGGGATGAGCACTGAGTGTTATGTGGAAACTAATTTGACAATAAGCTTTGTAAAATAAATAAATAAATATTCTGTATTCTGTTAACCATAAAAAAAAATGTTTGTGTGCATGAGTGTGCACGTGCATGCGTGTGTGTGTGTGTTTGCATGTGTGTGCCTGCATGTATGGAAAGAAGGAATATATGCAAGAGTGTGAGTACATGGGACAGCAAATGTGTTGTCTCATACACATCGAAAGCAAATGGAGTAAACTTTTAACAACAATGAGTATGGGTAAAAGGTATATAGCTGTTCTCTGCATTATTTTCTTTTTATAACTTCTTATGTAAGTTTGAATTTATTCCAAAAAAACAAATGTTTTTACAAAATTTGTGACATATAGGAATATATCTAAAATATTCCCCTCTGAAAAATAAACTACTTTCCTAAAGCATAAGTATTTTATGGTGCTATAATCATTAACCAATATTTTATTAATGAAAGTATATGAAAAAATACGTTTTAGAATTAAAAGAAAATCATATTTAAAAATATAATTTATCTAAACATTATATAGAATGAAGATCTTTCATTTTAGAAAATTTATATAAAAGTATCAAAAGATTTTATTTTTATGTTATATTTTTAATATACCTATGTATATTATTATGTTTATATGTCTATATTACCTATGTAATTGTGTCTAAAGAGCACAGTTAGAGATAGATTGTTTTTGAGCTTCCTTAGTCCCTCAAGTATTGCTATGTGGTTCCCAAAGAATGGATCTTTAAACTACTTACTCTTCTAATGATCGATCTAGGCCTCGGTCAGGAGATCGATGGTGAGGACGTTCTGGTGAATGACATTTTGTATTTGGCTTCATTGTAGAACTCAAATGATAAGCGTTGCTTGAGTAATTCTGGCGACGAAGTTCTTGCACAGCTCTCTCCCTAAAGCAAAATAAGGGGCTTTTAAACTTTATAGCTACTGATGTTATTAATACTATCATAAAACTGGAGTTCAGTTCATACTTTAAAAGCTAACCATCATGAAATTACCAAAATTTGTTGCTATCTAAAAAAGTGCTTTCCAGACTGAACACTGCAGAGACAAACTTACCTTTCAAAGCGCTCCGTCCCCAGTTGTCGTTTGGTAATGTCTAAATCAGCTTCCAGTTGTGTTACAACATTTCTGAACTGGGCCACGTCTCTACTCTGGATGGCCCTGTGTAAAAAAACATAAGAGTGACAGCTGATTAAACTTAAAATATGGCAAGGAATTCTAGAGTGCATTAAACCATATTGGCAATGGTTTCTCACTTGGAACCAAGCCGAACTGTGATTTTTAGAGATATATTAGTATACCTAAAGTAAGCCAATTTTAGATGTAATTAATATGGAAGTAGCCTACTTGAAAAACGTAAGCTGTCTCAGTCCCATTCAATTTTAAACCTTCTGTATTAGTTTTCCTATGTTTAGATGGGATAAGATTATCACTTATCTATTTATATTATCTATTTTTTAAAGTGCTTTAAGGTATTATATGCAAAGTAGTACTATAACCAAAAAATCAACACCATGATTACTTTAGTCTATTATATATTTATTAAATCAATCAAGTGCTTTATATATACTTATAATGAAATTTGATTTACATAATTTATAATGAAATTTGATATCCAAACTGTTAAAAACATAAAATCTTTTCAATTTAACTGGATTTTCCTTAGGGTTAAACAATGCCTCAAAAACCCCATCATTAGGCACACTGTCATAAGGAAGATGATGACAACAAAGAATGTTGCTTGCATAGAACATTCTATCCTCTTTGCTTGTCTTCAGAATTGCAGTGTTGACTGCTAAAATCTAAACCTTAGAGACTAAGAACACAAAAGTTTGTTATGCTTACCAGTTCTGAGTGATAGTACTTATCAACCAGTCTAAAACAGAATGTACCCCTAAAGGTGGGGTTTTGGGCACATTTCACTAAGGCCAATTTCCATATATCGGCTTGAGAAAGTGATCCTGCAGAACCAGCTGAATCCCAGCTGTGGTGATGGAAAAGAATGACTCACAGCTTCCATAATCTGAAAACAGTTTCTCAAGGAAACTGGCCCCAGCTTTGCAGTCTTTGCTCAGTCAGAGGCTCCTATGAGTGACTGGTTCCTGAGACCATGATTCCTATCCTTTCCCAGGTCTCATGCTCAGATTGGAGGGCAGACTTGAGGCTGGATGAAAAAGTTTATAGATGGGACATAAGAATAGAGGCTAAGGGTCCCCATCAGTTTTTGTGAGAAGTTGCCAAGTTTAGTAATAAAACATTCACTATATAGGCAGGCATTTCTACTGAACCTTCCAGCTAAGGGTCTTGTAGTAAGATCCTAATGGTGCTATGATGCATTTAAAAAAAAAAAAAAAACAAAAAACCAAGGGGTGCCTGAGTGGCTCAGTGGATGAGCGTCTGACTTTGGCTCAAGTAATGATCTCACAGTTTGTGAGTTCTAGCCCTGCATTGGGCTCTGTGCTGACAGCTCAGAGCCTGGAGCCTGCTTCAGATTGTGTCTCCCTCTTTCTCTGCCCCTCTCCTGCACACACTGTCTCTCTCTCTCAAAAATAAATTAAAAAAAAATTTTTTAAGCCAAACTCAGTACTCTAAGGAAGATCTTCAGTATTCTATGAATGTGAGAGTTCTTCCAGGTCCGGTGTATACTTACAAGTACATTAGGAAATACAATGTTACAAGTCTAAAGACTAGGTAACAATAACAACACCAGGTGGGTCCATAAATAGAAAAATGTTCTGGTTTCCTATATGCTTTATTTCTTCTAAGAACTTTATATAATATTTCTAAAAGGTAATATTTTAGGTCAGACATTCTATTATATCCAAAGCTCTGTTGGAAATAATAGGGATGGTTAAATTTAAATTTAGATGCATTTAGGCAAACATATAATAGAAATGAGTAATAAATCTTAGGCAAATCACAATGTTTCTAGTCCTCAGTTTAACTGATGGCAGAAGATGGGCACTAAATTGTCTAAATTCCAGCTTTAAAATTCTACTACCCTATAAAGCATCAAAATTATTTAAAATATGACTTTATGCTATTATATTGCTAACCAACTCACATTTTATTTTCTGCCAAACAAAGGTGTTCTTTAAGAAGCTGAATTTCAGATTCTTTTTCTTGAAGTGCTATCTGAGACTGATATTCTTTGTCTCGATTGGCCACCAGCAAAGCTTCTAGATTCTGCATGGAGATTCTCTCATTTGTCATCTGACTCCTGAGGAGTTCTATTTCAGAGCGAGCAGAATCTAACTCATTCTCCATCTGTACAGTAATAGGAAGATATCTGTACTTATTTCCATTCATTCATTGAACTGATTATCAGAGACTCATAAAATTTCTGTATTATGTTATAAATCGACAATCATTTGTAATTTCTTAATTAGAAATTATGTCCTCCTTCTTGCCAAATACAAAGTATCACTTTCTCCAACTCTCTGATCCTATCAAAAAATTCATTAATTTAAGTAAAGACTTATTAATAATCCCAAACTGCAAGCAATTTCCATTTCCAGTGTTTACATTTCTTTATATAATTCCGCAAGACTGACATGGTGATATACATGACTATTGCTTTGTCCTGAGTTAGGTGAGTTACAAACACCTAACTACCTTATAGAATGTTATTGTACTTCATAGTTAAGGAAGATAAGGAATAACTGCACATTCTCACTCTTGCATAAACCTGTGGAAAGCTTCATTTTTTTAAAGTTATCTTGAGCCTCAAAAATGCTCTGTAAGCAAAATGTTTCTTCAAAAGAAGACCAGACATTGATATTTAGAAAAAAAGTATTCCTTATCTCATAATGCACATTACAATAAATCATACATGAATTTAAAAAGTTAAATGTGAAAAAATAAAACTAAGAAAAAAATTTAATAAAAATGAAATTATTGGGGTGGGGTGGCCAGGAAGGGGAAGAACTGTCTAGACTAGATATAATTTAAAATGATGTATGACCATATAAAAAATAAACATATTGATTATAAACCTAAGCAAAATTTACAAGGAAACAACTGGAAAAATATAAACTCAGTTTGTGTGGTAACAGATAGTAGCTACACTTGAGGTGAGCACAGCATCACCTGTACCCTTATTGAATCACTATGTTGTACACCTGAAACTAATGTAATATTGTGTGTCAACTATACTCAGGTTTTTAAAAATTTTTAAAAAGAAACTCAATAAATAAAATGGTTAATATCTTACTACTAAAAGGGACTCATACAAATTTATGAGAAATATGAACTAATGATATAAACAGATGATTTATAAATACAGCTCATTAGTAAACATGTGGGAAAAAAAACCTACCCTTACTAATATATACTAAGTGAGTATAAACTGAAACAAGATGCTATTTCTAGTACAGATTTCTTAGTCTTGATACTACTGACATTTTGGGTTGGATAATTATTTGGTGTAGGGAGATGCTTTATGCACTGTAATATATTTAGCAGCATCCTTGGCCTCTACTCATTAGAGGCTGGTAACATTTCCCCACCCAAGTTGTGACAATCAAAAATGTCTTCAGATATTGCTAAATGGCCACAGGGGAGCAAAATCTCTTTCAGTTGAACCACTGTTTTAAGTTTATCAAATTGGCAAATTTCTTGGTGTTTATTGGTTAACATTAAAATGGGCAATGGCATGACACTTGGGTGGCTCAGTCAGTTGAGCGTCTGACTCTTGATTCCAGCTCAGATCCCAGGGTCATGAGATTGAGCCTTGTGTCTGGCTCTGCACTGAGCATGGAGCCTGCTTGAGATTCTCTCCCCCAACCATCTCTCTCTCTCTTCTGCCCCTCTCCCCCACTTATGCATGCACTCTCTCTATCTCTAAAAATAAAAAAAAAATAATGGGAAATGGCAAGTTCATATACTTTGCTAGCAGGAATACAAAATGAAGCAAACTTTTTTTTTTTGCAACATCTTTATTGGAATATAATTTACGTACCATACAACTCACCCATTTAAAAGGTACAATTCAAATTAATTAATTAATTAAAGGTACAAATGAATTGGATTTTTTAAAGTTTTTATTTAAATTATAGTTAGTTAACATATGGTGTAATATTGGTTTCAGAAGTAGAATTTAGTGATTCATCACTTACGTAAAACACCCACTGATCATTACAAACAAGTGCCCTCCTTAAAACCCATCACCCATTTAGCCCATCCCTCTCCCACCTCCCCTCCAGCAACCCTCAGTTTATTTTCTATACTTAAGAGTCTCTTATGGTTTGTTTCCTTCTCTCTCTGTTTTTCCCCCTATGTTTATCTGTTTTGTTTCTTAAGTTCCACATGAGTGAAATTATATGGTATTTGTCTTTCTTTGATTTATTTTGCTTAGCATAATATACCTTAGTTCCATCCATATCATTACAAATGGCAAGATTTCATTCTTTTTTTATGGCTGAGTAATATTGATGCAGAAAAAAAAGTATTTGACAAAGTACAGCATCTGTTCTTGATAAAAAGCCTCAACAAAGTAGAGATAGAGGGAACATAATGTCAACATCCTAAAGGCCATATACAAAAGACCCACAGATAATACCATCCTCAATAGGGAAACACTGAGAGCTTTTCCTACATGGCTAGGAACAAGACAGAGATGTCCACTCTCACTACTGTTACTTAACACAGTACTGGAAATTCTAGCATAGGCAATCAGACAACAAAAAGAAATAAAAGACATCCAAATCAGCAAGCAAGAAGTCAAACTTTCTCTATCCACAGACAGCACGATGCTCTATATAGAAAATCCAAAGACTCCACCAAAAACTGCTAGAACTGATACATGAATTCAGTAAAGTCAAAGGATACAAAATCAATGTACAGAAATCAGTTGCATTTCTAAACACCAATAATGAAGCAGCAGAAAGAAAAATCAAAGAATCAATCTCATTTACAACTGCACCAAAACCCATAAGATACTTAGGAATGAACCTAACCAGAGGTAAAAGATTCATATGCTGAAAACTATGAACATTTATGAAAGAAACTGAAGGAAACACAAAGAAATGTAAAAACATTCCATGCTTGTGGATCATAAGAGAAATATTATTCAAATATCTGTATTACCCCCCCAATCTACATAATCCCTATCAAAATAATATCAGAATTTTTCACAGAGCTAGAACAAATCTGAAATATGTATGGAACAACAAAAGACCTTGCATAGTCAAAGCAATCTTGAAAAAGTAAAGCAAAGCTGGCAGCATCACAATTCTGGACTTCAAGCTATATTACAAAGCTGTAGTCATCAAGATGGTACGGTATTGGCACAGAAACAGACACATAGATCAAGGGAACAAAATAGAAAACCCAGAAATGGACCCACAACTATATGGTCAACTAATTTTTGACAAAGCAGGAAAGAATATCCAATGGAAAAAATAATTGTTTTTAATATATGAACAGAGTTGTGCAAACATGCCCCAATCTCATACTCTAGTGCTGTAACTTTTTCACCATCCCAAAATGAAACTCAGTACTGATTAGCAGTCACTCTGCACCCACCCCTCCTACTGCAGCACCATCCCTAGGCATTCTCCAATCTACTTTCTGGCTTTATAATCAGCATTCTTTTAGACATTTCAAATAAATGGAATAATATAATATATATGTGGTCATTTGTGATTTGTTTCCTTTACCTAGCACAATGTTTTCAAGGATCTTCCATGTTACAGCAGGTATCTATACTTCATTCCTTTTATTGCCAAATAACATTCACTTGCATAGGTGTAAAAACATACGAGTTATTTACATCTTTTGGCTAGTATAAATAATGCTGCTAAGAACATTTGTGTACAAGTTTTAGAGTGGATGGACCTGTATTTTCATTCCTTTTTGATATACAGGATTAAAGTTTCTGTGCTTTATGGTAATCCTATTTTTAAAATTTTGAAGAAGTGCCAATATATTTTCCAAAGTGAACTATCTTATATTTCCAATAGCAATGTATTTTGAATGCTCCAAATTCTTTACATCTTTTCCAATACCTGTGATTGTTTTCTAAATTATTTTTATAGCCATCCTAGCAGTTATGAAATGGTATAGTTTTGATTTGCATTTCTCTGTTAATGATATTGCGTACTTTCTCACGTACTTATTGGCTATTTATGTATCTGCTATAGAGAAGTGTCTATTGAGATCCTTTGCCCATTTTTTAAGTTATTAAGTTGCAAGAGTTCTTTATATTTTCCAGATATGATTCTCTTATTATATGCATGCTTTATAATTTTTTCACCATTCTGTGCATTGCATTTTTAATTTATTGATGATATTATTTGGAGCAGAAAAGTTTTTATTTTTATGAAATTATTTTATTTTTTCTTTTGTTGCTTGTGTTTTTGATGTGGATCTAAGAAAGCATTACTTAACCCAAAGTCACAAAGATTTGCTTCTGTTTCCTAATTACGAGTTTTCTAACTTTAGCTCTTACATATAGGACTATAATCCAACTTAAGTTAATTTTTGTATGTGGTATGTGATAGGAATCCAAGTTCATTCTTTTCCATGCAGATGTTCAGTTGTCCCAGTACCATTCATTAAAGACTATTCTTTCCCCATTAAATTGTACTGGCATCACTTTTTTAAAAAACCATTTGTCCATAAATGTAAGAGTTTATTTCTGGATTCTCAATTCTGTTCCACTGACCTATACGTCTTTCTCTATGCTACTATTGCACTATCTTGATTACTGTAGTTTTGTAGCCAGTTTTGAAATTGGGAAGTGTTAGTTCTGTAATTTTGATATTTTTCAATATTGTTTGTTTTACTTGAACTTCCATATTAATTTTGTATCATCTTTTTAACTTCTACAAAGAAAACAGCTGGGATTCTGATAGGCATTGTATTAAATCTGTAAATCACTTTGGGGTGGTATTACCTTTTTAACAGTGTTTAGTCTTCTAATCTATGAATATGGGATGTGTTTTTGTTTATTTAGTTCCTCTTTAATTTTTTTTTAGCAATGTCTTCTAGTTTCAGCAATGTCTTCTACTTCTACTTCTTGTTTGTAAAGTACAAGTTTTGCACTACTTTTGTTAAATTAATTCCTAAGTATTCTATCTCCTCTTGATGCAGTTCCATCTGATGGAATTGTTTTCATTAATTTTTGGATTGTTCATTGCTAATATATAAAAATATAATTGGTGACTGTATATTGATCTTATATCCTGCAACCCTGATGAATTCATTTATTAATTTTAGGGTTTTTTTTTTTTAGCAGATTCCTTAGGATTTTCATATCCATGATAGTGTTATCTGTGAATATAGTTTTACTTCTTTACCCATCTGGATGTCATTTATTTCTTTTTCTTGTCTAATTGCCCAGGTTAGCACCTCTAGTGCAATGGTGAATTAGAAGAGGTGGAGACAGCATTCTTATCTTGATACTGTCAAGAAAAGGGGAAAGCATTCAGTCTTTCAACATTAAGTATGACATTAACTCAGGGATTTAATCAAAACAAAATTCATCTTTAAACATTGGAAGAATTTACACCTAAAGCTATCTGGGTCTAAACGTTTCTTTATGGAAGTTTTAAAATTACTTACTCAATCTAATTACTTGTTAAGATATATTTAGATTTTCTATTTTTTCTTAAGTCAGTTTCAGTACTTTCTGCCTTTCTGGGAATTTACTGACTTCATCTAAATTATGTAATTTTTGGCATTTAGTTGCTTATAATATTCCTTTATAATCCTTTTATTTTCTGTATAGTTAGTAGTGATGTCTCCCTTTCATTCTTGGTTTTAGTAATTTGACTTGTCTCTCTCACACACACACTTACTCATTCTAGTTAAAGTTTTATCAATTTTGTTGATATTGTGAAAGAACAATCTTGGGTTTTTTATGTTTTCTCATCTTGGTTTTTATTAATTCCTTCTCTAGTCTTTATAATTTCTTTCATTATTCTTCCTTTAGATTTAGTTTGCTTCTCTTTTTCCAGTGTCCTAAATGAAAGCTTAGGGTTAGTGACTTGAGATCTTTCTTCCTTTTTTAAAATATAGACATTTACAGTTATAATTTCCCTGTATGTATTGATTGAATTGGCATCTTATAAATTTGGGCACATTGTTTTCATTTTCATTAATCTCAAAGTATTTTCTTTTTTCTTTGTGATTTCCTCTTTGACTTACTGATATTGGGGAGTGTGTTGTTCAGTTTCCGTTTACTTGTGAATTTCCCAAATTTCCTTCTTTTATTGATTCCTAATAATTGCATTCTGGTGGGAGACTATGATTTGAATCCTTTTAAAAAAATTTTTAATGTTTTTATTTATTTTTGAGAGAGAGCATGAGTGGGGGAGACGCAGAGAGAGAAGGAGACACAGAATCTGAAGCAGGCTCCAGGCTTTGAGCTGTCAGCACAGAGCCTGATGTGGGGCTTGAACTCACAAGCTGTGAAATGATGACCTGAGCTGAAGTTGGAGATTTAACCAACTGAGCCACCCAGGTGACCTAGGATTTGAATCCTTTTAAATTTACTGAGGCTTGTTTTATGGCCTAACATATGGACTATCCTGGAGGATCATTCATGTATAGTGGAGAAAACTGTGTATTCTACTGTTGTTAACACACATATCTGTTAACTCTAGTTTGATTTTAGTTTTGTTGGAGTCTTCTATTTCCTTGTTGATGTTCTGTCTAGTTGCTTTCTTCTTTACTGAGAGTACTGTATTGAAGTTTCCAACTATTATTGTTGAACTGTTTATTTCCAGATAAATACAGAAATATTATTCTTATTTAACTCTAATTTCCTACTCCCCTCTTTAGTGCTAGTAGTATTTTACATGTTACATCTATATGTCATAAGTCCCGTAACATATTGTTATAATTACTTTAATATATATTTTAAATAGGTTGATAGAATAAAAGAGAACAAGTATATATAGTGAGACTTAACAGATAAGGGATTCAAACCAGCTATTCTAAATATTTTAGTTCAAAGAACTAAAGGAAATCATGTTTAAAGAAGTAAAGGAATGTATGATGACAATGTCTCGTCAATAGAGCATAATAAGGATATAGAAATTATAAACTATTTTTCAAAGGCAGTTTCTTTTACTAGCTTTATTTACCTGTGGATGAGTCACACTTTCCTGTTTCTTTGAAAGTCAAACTGTTGTTGAAAATTGGACATTTAAGATAGCATATTATAACAACTCTGAATACTGATCCTCCGTACCTCAGGGCTTATTGTGATCCATACTTCCTCTTGCCCTCCCTCCCTCCTCCGGACAGTTTCCATGAAATATATTCCCCTTGCAGTGTACAGCTTCTGATGTTGCTTCTCAAAGTATGTGCACAATCATTCTGACTCATTTATCATCAGCATGTTCATAGTTTCTCTAAAACATTCTCTTGAGATGACAGTGGATTTAGACAGGCTACCTTTCTCTGTCCCTGATCTTGTGTTAAGTTTCTAGTTGGTCTGTCTCTATTGGTATCATCCAAATGTTAGCCTCCCTTAATTGCTGGCTGACTGCTCTATTGATTTTGACAATGGCCTAGGGGTATAAATTGCTTTACAGTCTGATGCAGTTAAGTTTGGATCATTTGGAGGGCGGTTTCGGATAAGTCTTCAATGCTTGCTCTGACTCGAGGTTTGTTTAGCTATTACTTTCCATGGTTCTTTATTAAACTTCTTTTTTTTGGGGGGGGGGTTAGGCTTTATTTTTCTTACTTTATTTTTTAAAAATAGTTTATTGTCAAGTTGGTTTCCAGTGCTCTTTATTAAACTCCTAAGTAGCCTATTGTTTTGCTTCTTGTTTTCATGAAGTTACCAGTTCCCTTTAAAAAAACTTTCATTTCATGACTAATTGCTGAAATCCTTAGGATGAACTGGATAATGCAACAGCTGCTCTCCTGAGTTTAGGTGTTGCTCCTTCCTGGAATCCATGCCTGAATCTGTGGTATACAACTTTTACATGATTCACTGGACTGGTCCCAGGGGTACTTCATCTTTCAGCCTTGATACTACAGTTATACTTTCTCTTCTACCTGGCAGGGTAGCCACATTTGCCACATCAACTTCTAAAAGTGGTAGGCCTTAGAGTCACAGCAGCAGCACATGTACATCTTCTTGCCATGCTTTCCAAATGATGATTGACATTCCCTTTATCATCTCACTTCTGTGGTGGAGACCAAAAAGAAAGCACTTCTGCTTCATAATGTTTAGAAGCTTCTGCCCAGCAGAGTATCACTAATTTCTTCTTAACTGTGTATCATCACTTTCTGAAAGCTCTCTGGCTACATATGCCCAAATTTCCACTTCTGGGAATACATCTTAAGAATATAATGCAAAATGTGATAAAGGTTTTATGTAACAAAATAATTATAATGGTTTTTTATATACAAATTAAAAATCTGAAAATTTTTATTGCCCAGAAAAAGGAAAATACTGAAAGGTAGAATAATCAATTGTAATATGCCACTATTGCAAATATGTAAACAACATAAAAATCTGGCTAGGAAAAGAAAAGAGCTAAAAGGAAATAAAACATATTTATTACAGGAGAATGGTTCTCATTTTAGTTTTAGGTTCTGAAATCCACTATAACTTTAGACGATGATTACACTTTTAAAAATCTTTTGTTTCATTAAAAATTATATGGGATTCCCCAGAGCATTTTTCATATTATTCTGAAGGAAATCATCCATAACACAACTATTAATTAAAGAACATTAAAGGAAGGGTATTTGGAGTTCATGTTCTTAACATGCCTCTTGAGAAGAGTTAGATAAAAGACAGATATACCATATTTATTTGGAAAATAGAAAACTAAGACCTATGTGAATTTGTATGGTATATATATCTTAGTGTTGGGGAACATCTTCAAAAAGACGTGAAACAAATTGCCCTATAAGCTAGACCTAGACACTCATAGGCTCCTTACCCGCTCCCCTGTCCTTGAAATGTGGATTCTACTTGCCTCCCCCACTCCCAGAGGCTGCTCCAAGGACATAGCATTGAGACAGTGATATACGATATTGAAAACACCTACACAGTATATATGACTGAGCCGAGCGTGGGCCTCTTTATAAGATTTAACGATTTGGTGGATGAGTGCAAGTTTCCATTCTTCTTGCTACTGCTCAAGACAAACTTCATACGTAAGTTCCTTTTGCTAATAAAACTGCCACCTCCCAACCTGGAGTGGTCTGCCCTTTTTTTTTTCCTTTTGGTATCTTCCTGCCCTCTGAGTACAGGAACTATTTTCAAATTATGCCTGGGAAGCTCCCAGGAGGGTTATCAACCAACACTCAATAAATATATTTTTTTAAAGCAAAGAAAACTGGGGCACCTGGGTGGCTCAGTGGTTATGTGGCTGACTTTGGCTAAGATCATGATCTCACAGTCTTTGAGTTTGAGCTCCATGTTGGGCTCTGTGCTGACAGCTCAGAGCCTGAAGCCTGATTCAGATTCTATGTTTTCTTCTCTCTCTGTCCCTCCCCCATTCTTTCTCTCTCCCTCTCTCAAAAACTAAACATTAACAAATTTTTTAAATATATAAAGCAAAGAAAACTAAGACTGTAAAAGACTCTAAAATTCCTAATACTAGTGCTTTAAATAATTTTCATTATTTAATGAAAATAATGAAGAAGAAGAGAAATAATGGAGAATGAAGAAGGAGGAGGAGGAGGAGGAGATACAGATCTTTTTCCCTTAACCTCTCCTTTTCTCGTTTAAACTTATGTAGTGATTACAGGAATGCAAGCCTGGCTCAGTGTTCAAAAATCAATCAGTATAACCAATCATAACAGGCTAAAGAAAAAAAATTGTATGAGTATATTAATTGATGCAGAAAAAGCAATTGACAAAAATTCAATAATCATTTATAATAAAAGCTCTCAGAAATATAGGAAGAAAGAAACTTCCCCAACTTGATAAAAAGCATAAGAATACTTAATGGTATACTTAATGGTAAAAGACTTACTGCTTTTCCCCTAAGATTGGAAGCAAGGACTTTCACCACTCTTCTTCAATATAGCACTAAAGTACTACTCAGTGTAAAAAGGCAAGAAAAGGGATAAAGATTGAACACGAAGAAATAAAATCCCTATTTTCAGATAACATGCTTGTCTATATAGAAAATTTCAAGGAATCTACAGAAAAACTCCTAGAACCATAAAATGAGTTCAGCAAAGTCAGAGAATGTAAGAAAAACATTTAAAAATCAATACTTCTATATATTTGCAATGAGCATATTGACAGCAAAATTAAAACTACAGTACCACTTACAGTAGTTAAAAAAAGAGAAATCTTTTGTATCCTATATTTGTAAATCTGACAAAACAGGCACAGAACTAACATGCTGAAAACTACACACAGCTAATAATAGACATCAAAGAAGATCTAAATAAGACATACAATGTTCATTGATTGGAAGTCTCAACATAATAAGGATGTCAGTTCTTCCTAGGGTTAATGTGATTCCTATCAAAACCTCAGCAAGATTATTTTTTGTGTGAAAATAGGCAGACTACGCTAAAATGTACATGGAAAGGCAAGGAGATGAGAATAGTTAAGACAATTTTGAAAAAAAAAAACAGAATAAAGTAGATAAAATCAGTCTACCTGAGTAAAAGACATATTATATAGCTATAGTAACTAAAACTGTGTGGTATTGGGGCAGACAGACACATATACAAATGTAAAAGAATAGAAAACCAAGAAATATACCTATTCATATATGTCCAATTTAATGGAGGATGCAATTCTTTTTCAACAAAGGTACCAAAACCACTGGACACCCACAGGCAAAAAATGAACCTTGATGCATCTCACACCTTATACAAAAATTGTCTCAAAATGGATCATGGCATTAAATGTGAAACATAAAACTGTCACATTTTTAGAATAAGTCCTAGGAAAAATCTTTGGGAATGAGAGGTGCACAAAGAATTTGTAGACTTAAAACCTAAAATACAATTCATGAAAGGAAAATTGATAAACTGCAAATTATCATAAATTAAACTTTTGCTCTGAGAAAGACCCTGATAAGATGAAAACACAAGCTGTACAATGTGAGAAAATATTTGCAAACCACATATCTGATAAAGGAGCAGTATCTAAAATATAGAAAGAAATTTTAATATTCAACATTAAAAAGGCAAACAACTGAATGATACAGAAAAAATGTATTTCTGTAGAAAAAACGGATACATACAGCAAAAGATACAAAGAGATGTTTCACCAAAGAAGATATATAGAGGGCAAATAATCATATAAAAATATATTCCACTTCAGGGGCGCCTGGGTGGCTTAGTCGGTTAAGCGTCCGACTTTCGCTTGGGTCATGATCTCGCGGTTCGTGGGTTCGAGCCCCGCGTCGGGCTCTGGGCTGACTGCCAGCTCAGAGCCTGGAGCCTGTTTCAGTCTGTGACTCCCTCTCTCTCTGACCCTCCCCTGCTCATGCTGTCTCTACCTCTCTCCTAGAAATAAATAAAAAAAAAACATTAAAAAAAAAATATATATAGGCACATGCCTTCTGTATCTGAGCATCAGAATAGACACTTACCTAATCTTAGTTAGTCTATCCAGGGCCTGGAGGAAAGGTATATTCAGGTTGTGAGAGAACTCCGAAGAATTAGATTTTCCAATGTTTCTTTTGAAGTTGAAATTTGTATTTGAAACGTTGGGGAAAAATCATACAGGGAAGATACTCCGCTGCTCCAGAGTGAGTTGTTAACGGAGCTCCAGTGTGGACCATGGGAGCTAGTTCCTTGGGGCAAACGCTGGGAAATGGTGCATGATTCTCAGAATAATTCCTCTGAGGCGGCAAGGAGGTTTGAGTACTTCTATACCGGGTCTCAACATTAGCACCTGATCTTAGATTCTCATGTAACAATGTATCCTGGATGGGATCCTGAGAGAGACAATGGACATTTTCTGTCTGAGGGCTGCCTCCAGGGAGTGTGCGTTCCCTGCCACGTGTACCTCCATAGTTCTGGCAGGAGTCCCCTGTCACTGAGAGGCAGACCCTGCCCATTGGAAGTCACCCGGAGTAACCGAATAGTGGGGCTCCGGGAATATGGGGGAAATGCTGACGGGATCAGACACCGTGCAAAGTGGCATTACAGCAGGTGGCCCAAGAATCTGCACGTGGAGTGGTTTTTCATGTTGCAGACTCATCCGTATGCAGGAAAAGCTTGAAAACCTCGAATATAGCTCTCAATCAATGAATCGTAGATTATCAAAGGATTGTGTAATGCAATTCTTACTTTGCAGCTCAGGGAATTTAAGTCCAGACAGTTTAAATGGCCAGGGAATGTGTAAGAACCACCTTTGCCACAAGCGTCTCATTATTTAATGAATTGTGATGAGTAGATGATCTGGTTATCATCAGTTCGGTTATCCAGAAAGTTCTAAAAGATGAATGTGTGTCATGGAGACACCCTGAGCTCCACTTTGAGCACATTTACCCCAGTCCCTACTTACAGGCAGTCCCCCCGACTCTGTCCACCGTGCGGCATTCCTGTCTGAGCTCCAAGGCTTGAAAACCATTTTCTTCTAGGAACTTACTTTACTCCATACCCTTCAGTACTTGCTTTGGAAAAGACCTTGTAAGTTTATCGACACTAAAACATAAATGACTAAATTAATTTTCTGTTGAACTATTTGTTTAGTAATAGAAAGTAAAGTCTTTACCTTCACTAATGAAGCTTGAATATTTTCAGGTGGGGGGGGAGTTCATTTTGGGTTCAGAGGGCCTAAGTTAAGTATTCATACACATGGATTTTCACATAGCATTTGGAAAACGCTGATCTTCTAGCCAGAAAAGCACTTCATGTCAGATGAGATTGGTTTGCCCTGGGGCACAGCAATGGTTCTTAGAAGAGAGAATGAGTGTTTCACAACTATAAATCCAGGCAGTCACGCTAATAGAATCATTACTAGAGTTTTGCAATATGGAAATATCCCATTGTAGTTTTATAATATTGTGTCAGATACAAAGATAAAGCCCGTTTTAAATTACAACCTAATATTAATGGCAACTATTCAGAAAGAATCAGAAAATATTCAAACTGCACATTTTTTTAAAAATTCAGTATTTGGCTTTGAACTGCTGTACTGTTTCCCCAATCAGGTTTTGTAATACATTGCATTTTATTATATTCACTATTAATAGCTATCTATCATCTTCTCAACTCCTCTGCGCCAGATAAAATGTTAAGGGATTTTAGACTGTAATTAATTTAACTTTACAATAACCTTGCATGATAGGTATTTTTATCTTCATTTTATGAACATAAATGAATTTAAGCACTTAAGTAAAAGATTCAATGCCTGGCACATAATAGATATTCTGTAAATATTTCTGACTCAGAATGAGTGACGATTTGCCCAAAGCCATAAAGCTTTGGGGCAGCAATGGAGCCAGCCAGAGGGCTCTGCAGGTCTGGCCGTGAGAACAGAGGAGGTTTTCAGCAGCGATTCCGAAGCCTCGGAAATCAGAATCAGCTTGGCCTAGAGCAGGATCTGCAGAGTTAACATTGTTCAATCCAGTTACTGTCCTGAGGTTACTCCCTCTTGAGAGTTGAGTTTGTCTTCTTCACGTCCACCCTATTCAATATTGTCAGCTCATAACTCTGTCAAGGACTCTGACTCCCTTCCTGCTCAGGGTCCCATATCATTCATTTGTTCGTGAGCTCATCAACCATCTATTGAGAATCTGCTATGTCCTGGGGAGCTGGCTAGTTTCTAGAGACACAGAAAAGGAAGACTGTTGAGTAAGATGGAGACTGTGCCAGTGGTGTGCACAAGTAATCTAGAACATGACTGAACAGACCTAATGAATTCTTCCCAGGGTTCCAAAGAAAAGTGCTTTTGTGCGGAACATTTTAGTGGCTCAGTGAACTACTGAACAAATGAGAACATACCACTCAGATATTGGATTTTAAACTTCTAGACCATTTAATATAAAAGGCTTGAGAGTAAACCGGCAGAGAGAGAGGCATTTTCTTATACACTGTGTCCCTTTCTCCTAGGCCAGCGCAAGCATTTCTGAACTATTCCTCCCCACCCATCTAAGAAGGATCCTATATCATATACCCTGACACAGACATAACCATCATAAAACCTAAAATGCAGGTAACTGGATGAGACAGCCCTGGTAGATACTTTTTTTCTTTTTTTTAGCTGGCATAATTCCCAGAGCATGATTCCCGTGTGACATGAGTCCTTTATGAAGTTCTGGTGGCTGATAGTAAGTAGCTGTTGCTGTTGCAAGGTCCAGGCATGCTCTGGAGCAAGATCTTCAGTAAGAGTACAGAATCCTAAAAAGGAAGTTCTTACATCTGAATGCTTCCCTACACCAAAGGTCTATCTTGTCACAAAATTATTTGTGATCGTCAGATGTATCTGGGTTTGTTCAG
>NW_027551558.1:7579336-7669865 GCF_008692635.1 Crocuta crocuta | reverse complement strand
GGGCGCCTGGGTGGCTTAGTCGGTTGAGCGTCCGACTTTCGCTTGGGTCATGTTCTCGCGGTTCGTGGGTTCGAGCCCCGCGTCGGGCTCTGGGCTGACTGCCAGCTCAGAGCCTGGAGCCTGTTTCAGTCTGTGACTCCCTCTCTCTCTGACCCTCCCCTGCTCATGCTGTCTCTACCTCTCTCCTAGAAATAAATAAAAAAAAAACATTAAAAAAAAAATATATATATATTCCACTTCATTAATTTAGGGAAATGCCACTAGACCATGATACAGCACTATACACATATCAGAATGTTTAAAATAAAAAATACTGACACCACCAAATGCTGACAAAGATGTGGAAAAATTGATCGCTCACACACTGTTGGTGGGAATGCAAAATGGTAAACAGTTTGGCACTTTCTTAAAAAATGAATCATGCCAACTACCATGTGATCCAAAAACTGCATTCCTGGGCATTTACAGAAAAATGAAGACTGAGTTTCATATAAAAACATAGAGACAGTGTTTACAATTGTTTTATTTGTAAGATCCAAAAACTAGAAATAACCCATGTGTTCTTCAATGGATAATTAATTTTTTTAATGTTTATTTATTTATTTCTGAGAGAGAGATAAAGAGTGTGAGCAAGAGAGGGTCAGAGAGAGAGGGAGACACAGAATCGAAAGACATGCTCCAGGCTCTGAGCTAGCTGTCAGCACAGAGCCCGATGCGGGGCTCAAACCCACGAACTGTGAGATCATGACCTGAGCTGAAGTCGGATGCCTAACCGACTGAGCCACCCAGGCGCCCCATCAATGGATAATTAGACAACTATGTTACACCCATAAAATGGAATACTGCTTAGCAATGAAAAAGAATGAACTACTAGTATATGCAACAACCTAGATAAATCTTCAAGAATCATGCTGAGTGAAAAAATCCAATCCCAAAAGATTACATACCATGTGATTCTATTTATATAATATTATTGAAGTGACAAAATTATAGAAATGGAGACTAGATTAGTGGTTGTTATGAGTTAAGGAGGAGTTGGGGATAGGTGGGAAGTAGACAGGGTTACAAAACGGCAACATGATGGATCCTGTGATGGAAATGTTCTATACCCTGTCTGATTCAATGTCAACATCCTGGTTATGATTTTATACAATAGTTTTGCAAAAGATTACCGTTGGGGGAGACCAGGTAATGGATACTTTGTGTTATTTCTTACAATTGTATGTGAATCTACAATTACCTCAAAATTGAAATTTAATTTAGACAAAATTATCTGAGTGGATAGTATATGCATAGTACAGCTGAAGAAATACAAAGAAGGTTCTTACACTTGAAATTACAGCTTATTATGTAATGTATAAACATATATACATAAATAACTAAATTTCAAGACAAAAAAAATTTTTAAGTTTTTTTAATGTTTATTTATTTTTGAGAGACAGAGAATAAGTCAGGGAGGGGCAGAGAGAGAGGGAGACACAGAATCAGAAGCAGGCTCCAGGCTCTGAGCTGTCAGCACAGTGCTCAATGCAGGGCTCAAACTCCCAAACTGCAAGATCATGACCTGAGCTGAAGTTGGATGCTTAACCCACTGAGCCACCCAGGTACCACAAAGCCAAAAAATTTACATTTTAGTTAATATACAGTGCAATATTGATTTCAGGAGTAGAATTCAGTGATGCATCACTTACATTTAACACCCAGTGCTCATCACAAGTGCCCTCCTTAATACCCATCATCCATCTAACCCATCTTCTACCTCCCTCCCTCCATCAACCCTCATTTTGTTCTCTTATCATTAAGATTCTCTGTGGTTTGTTTCCCTCTCTCCTCCTCCCCACCCTTACCATACGTTTGTCTGTTTTGTTTCATAATTCCACATGAGTGAGGTTATGTGATATTTGTCTTTCTCTGATTGATTTATTTCACTTAGCATAATACATTCTAGCTTCATCCATGTCATTCCAAATGGCAAGAGTTAATTCTTTTTGATGGCTGAGTGATATTCCATTATATATATATATATATATATATACATATATATATATGTATATATATATATATATATATATAATGGAATATCACTCAGCCATCAAAAAGAATTAACTCTTGCCATTTGGAATGACATGGATGAAGCTAGAATGTATTATGCTAAGTGAAATNTCATCCAGTTGATGGACATTTAGACTTTTCCCATAGTTTGGCTATTGCAGATAATGCTGCTATAAATATTGGGGTGCATATGCCCCTTCTAATCAGTTGGGTAAATACCTAATAGTGCCATTGCTGGATCATAGGGTAACTCTATTTTTAGTTTATTTGAGGAAATCCATAATGTTCTCCAGAGTGGCTGCACCAGTTTGCATTCCCACCAACAGTGCAAGTTTCCCCTTTTTCCACACCCTCACTAATACCTATCATTTCTTGTGTTGTTAATTTTAGCCATTTTGAGAGGTGTAAGGGGGTATCTCATCATAGTTTTGATTTGTATTTCCCTAATGATGAGTGATGTTGAGAATCTTTACATGTGTCTGTTAGCTATCTGGATGTCTTCTTTGGAAAGGTGTCTATTCATGTCTTCTGCCCATTTCTTAACAGGGTTGCTTGTTGACAAATTCTTTATATATTTTGGATACATGTCAGGAGTATTTTAAAATGCAGTTAGGGGGCACCTATGTGCCTAGGTAGGTTAAGCAATGGCCTCTTGATTTCAGTTCAGGTCATGATCTTACAGTTCACAAGTTTGAGCCCTGTGCTGTCAGCATGGAGCCTCCTTAGGATTCTCTCTCCCTCTCTTTCTGCCCCCATCCCCCACTAGTATGCACTCTTTTTCTCTCAAAATAAATATATAAACATAAAAAATACAGTTAGATTTAGCCTGGCCATTTTGCATCCATTAGGATAGCTATTATCATAAACAGAAAAAAAAAAAAACTAAACTAAAACATAACCAGTGTTGGCAAGGATGTAGAGAAACTGGAACCCATGTGCACTGTTGGTGGGAATGTAAAATGGTAAAGTCATTGTAGAAAAGAGAACAAAATTTCCTCAAAAAATTAAAAATAGAATTGCCATATGATTCAGAAATCCAGTTTTGTATATAAATACAAAAGAACTGAAAGAAGGGCCTTGAGAGATATTTGCACCCTCATGGGGATAGCAGCATTATTCACAATAACTAAAACATGGAAGCAATCCAAGAGTCTATTAAATGATGAATGCATAAGCAAATGTAGTATATTCATACAATGTAATATTATTCAGTCTTAAAAAGGAAAGAAATTCTGTAATATGCTACAACATTGATGTACCTTGAAGACATTATGCTAAGTGAAATAAGTCACAAAAAGACAAATACTGTATGAATCCACTTATATGAGGTACTTAGAGTAGTAAAAATCATAAAGAGAAAGTATAATGATGGTTGCCAGGGGCTTGGGAAAGGGTAGAATAAGGGTTATTATTTAATAGGTAGAGAGTTTCAGATTTACAAGATGAAAAGATATGGGCATGGACAGTGGTAATGGCTGCACAACAATATGAATGTATTTAATACCACTGAACTGTACACTTAAAAATGGTTAAGACAGAAAAGGTTATGTGTATTTTAACACAATAAAAGAAAAAATAGAAAAAAACTATGACAATAGTAAAGAAGCTATAAAACTTGAAGTAAACATCTTTAAATGTGTAAAAATTAATATAAATCACTTTCAACTTTATATACTGTTGTACATCTAAGGGCAACGATTTTAAAGCTTAAAGAAAATTATTGGGCTATACACTACTTAGTCATGATATAGTATTATTTTAAGAAACTTTGGGATAATATTTTCTGGTATTTCATCTTAATACTGTTTCAGTTGTAATGATATGTATTAGTTTTCCAATTTGAAAATAGCAGTAAAAAATATTTTTTAAAAAACTTAAGGATATATCATTTGAATTTTTACACTGAGAATCTATTCATGAGTTACTTTCATCATTAAAAAGTTCTTGCTGAGGAGTGCCTGGGTGTCTGAGTCAGTTAAGAATCTGACTTCAGCTTAGGTCATGATCTCACAGTTCATGGGTTCAAGCCCCATGTTGGGCTCTGTGCTGACAGTTCAGAGGCTGGAACCTGCTTCTGATTTTGTGTCTCCCTCTCTCTCTGCCCCGACTCTGCTCACATTCTCTCTCTGTCTCTCAAAAATGAATAAATGTTTAAAAAATTTTTTAAAGTTCTTGCTTAAATAAAAAATAACTTAAAGGAAGAATTCTTACATATACCACTTAGTTAATAAAATATTTACAGTGGATTCTTAGAGAAACCAACAGACTCATGATGCTCAAATCCATCATATCCTCCTCACAAATAGTAGACTAACAAAATTTAAAAATGGGAACTGTAAATATGACCCCAATTTGTCAACTTTTAAGAAGTTTTTATTTAAATCCCAGTCACTTAACATACAATGTAATATTTGTTTCAGGTATATGATATAACGATTCATCACTTATGTACACCTGGTGCTCATCAAAACAAGTCGACTCCTTAATCACCATCACCTATTTAACCCACCCACCCCCATCCACCTCTTCTCGGGTAACCATCAGTTTATTCTCTATAGTTTAGAGTCTGTTTTTTCTTGGTTTGTCTCTTTTTTCCCTTTGCTTATTTGCTTCTTAAATTCCACATGAAAGTGAAATAATATGGTATTTGTCTTTTTCTTACTGACATTTCACTTAGTATAATACTCTCTAGCTCCATCCATGTCACTGCAAATGGCAAAATTTCGTTCTTCTTCATGGCTGAGTAATATTCCTTTGTGTAAATATACCACATCTTTATCCATTCTTCAGTCAGTGGACACTTGGGCTGTTTCCAAAATTTGGCTATTGTAAATAATGTAAATAATGCTGCTATAAACATTGGGAATTGTACCCTTTTGAATTAGTATTTTTGTAATCTTTGGGTAAATTCAATTACACTATACAACTTGTATACATATCCTCTTAGGATCTGGGCTCCGACTATCTCTTCAGATACATCTCCAGTCACTTTCACCTGTGAATGCTACAATGGCCATTGCAAATCATTTACTATTCACTCAAGAATTCACTTTATTTTTTTTAAAGTTTATTTATTTATTTTGAGAGAGACAGAGACAGCACAAGTGGGGGAGAGGCAGAGAGAGAGAGAGAGAGAATCCCAAGCAGTTTCCACACTATCAGCATAGTGCCCAATGCAGGGCTCAAACCCACGAAGCTGTGAGATGATGACCTGAGCTGAAATCAAGAGTCAGACACTTAACCAACTGAGCAACCCAGGTGCCCCTAGAATTCATTTATAACTCCACACTGTTGTCTTTGTTGCTGCTCCCTCTGAATGGGTGCTTTATCCCTTCTGGGCTCAGTAGTACATCTTTGTGAATGCCTCCCTCACACCCGTAGGCCAATTAGGAATTCCTCTTCAAAAATATCGAATAGTTTTTACTAGTATAACATTCAAGCAAATAATTTGTATATCACTACTGGGAGGTCCTTGGAAGCAAAGACCTGTCTCTCTTTTCCTTTTCTTTAGTTCTTTTCTTCTTTTTCTTTTTTTGAGTATAGATGACACATAATGTTATATTAGTTTCAGGAGTACAACATAGTGGTTCAATAACTCTATATGTTAGGCAATGCTCACCATAAGTGCAGTCACCATTTATCATCATGATTACTATTACAATACTATTGACTATATTCCCTATGCTATACCTTTTATCCACATGACTTATTAAGCCATAACTGGAAGCCTGTATCTCCTACTTTCCTTCACCCATTTTGCCCTTCACCCCACGCCTCCCCTCTGGCAGCCATCATTTTATTTTATGTATTTATGGGTCAGATGATTCATTTATTTTGTTTATAGATTCCACATGTAAGTGAAATAATATGGCATCTGTCTTTGTCTGATGTTTTCAGTTAGCATAATATTCTCTGGATCTATCCATGTTTTGAATCTTATATTCATGGGGGCAAACACAATGTCCATGGATACAATCAACTGAATTACAGCTTAAAAGAACCCAGCTTAAATAAATTTAGCTTAAAAGAATATAATTTAGCTGAATAAATCCCAACCTCATAGTTTTTTGCTGATTTCTAGGTCAATGTGTTTTATAATTCTTCTGGCTAAAAGTAGATGCATACTCAATGGAAAAGATTCTGTTACTTCCTGAATTGTTGGAATACAGCTGTCAGAAATTAATCTCTTGGACTTTAGAAATAAAATCTAAATTTGATAGACATGGCTTGATGTAATATTTTATAAAAACAATTTGTTTTTCTAAAATTATTGTAATTTTATAGTAGCAATGATATAGAAGAACCACTTAAAAATGTATTACATACCATTTCTATTTCTTGATCTTTAGCAATCAGCTGTCGATTCAGAAGTTCTTTGCTTGAGTCAAGTTTAATACAAAGTTCCCTTGTGGAAGATAAATCTGCAAGGGCAGATACTTTTTCAAACTGAACCTTCTGAAGTTCCTCTTCCATCTTTACAAGAGACTTGTGTAAGGTAGAAATCTGGGATTTATAAGACCTTTCTGCATTTAAGTGCTGTAAGGACAAAATTATTATATGTATATTTTTTTAACTTGAAAAAAAAACAACATGGAAAACAAAATGGGGGAAATCTTTTGATAGTACACTTAGATTATAAGGAAATTTATACAATATAGGTGATAATAATAGTATACACAAAACACACTGGGAAAGATAAATACAGCTTTTAAATGTCTATACATAAAATCCACGAGGTAACGTGGTCAACTGGTCATTATTTTTAATGACTTAAAAGTCTCAACCCCAAAGCTAGTTATGATACATACATGTTTGGTCTGTAGTTCTATTTTTGCTACAGTTTCAATTATTCTATAAGATAAATATTATTGTTGTTAAAGACAAAACATTAGCCACCACTGTTTCACTCACAATTCCCATTTTCCAATTCTTGGATGGAATGTTTATCTAGATCATATCATAAAATGAGGACTGATATCTCTCTAGTACTTACTAATAACTCTGAGGGAAAAAGACTCTGGGCAAGTATAAATTGAGAATATAGCCACATTGGGGCACCTGGGTGATTCATTTGGTTGAGTGTCCAACTCTTGATTTTGGCCCAGGGTCATGGGATTGAGCCCTGCATCGGGCTCCACACTGAGTGTGGTGCCTGCTTAAAATTCTCTCTCTCTGCCTCTCTCCTCCATTTGTGCTCTATATCTCTCAAATAAAAAAATACATCCACATTATGGGAAATAAGCATATTTTAAAACTGCAATATGAAAATATTCTTTTTTTTTTTTAATGTTTTATGTATTTCTAGGAGAGAGAGAGAGAGAGACACAGCATGAGCAGGGGAGGGTCAGAGAGAGAGGGAGTCACAGACTGAAGCAGGCTCCAGGCTCTGAGCTGGCAGTCAGCACAGAGCCTGACGCAGGGCTCGAACCCATGAACCGCGAGATCATGACCTAAGCGAAAGTCGGACGCTTAACCGACTAAGCCACCCAGGCGCCCCGAAAATATTCTTTTTTTAATGTTTATTTTTATTTTTGAGAGAGAGAGAGAGAGCATGAGTGGGGCAGGGGCAGAGAGAGAGAGGGAGATACAGAATCAGAGGCAGACTCCAGGCTCTGAGCTGTTAGCACAGGCTCCAGACTATGGGCAATCCAGGCATCAATCAAATAATCACACAAATGACTATATAAATACCTATTAAGCAACTATGTCTGGAGAAGAAAGCTGTATGACAAAGGAAATTGACCTAAACAAAGAGGATCAGAGAAGTCAGGAAAGGGTTTCCTGATAAATGACACATGAGCTAAGATCTGAATGATGAATATATATACAATGTGTGTTGGGGAAGGGAGCTTTTTGAATTGAAGGAATGCTAAATGTAAAGGTCCCAAAGGGAATGTGTGGAGGGAGGGAAAATGACATGCTCCAACAACAGAGAGAAGACTAGTATGGCTGGAGCTCAGAAACCACAGAGAAGAGTGATAGGAGATGCAGCTGAAAAGTAGTCAAGAAAATGAAAAACATAATGAAGGTATCAAAAAACAGACAAGTACAGCTAAAGAGGGAAGAATATACTAATAGCACAGAGCACAGCACAGAGAGATAAACATATAGAAACTGTGATAAGAAGGATTAATAAAAATTTGGACTAGGAGATCCAACAAGCATATTATAAAAATTGAAGGAGACAGTAGAGCAAATATAAAGGCAATAATGTTCAAATAAATAACATCTGAGAATTCTTTTAGAACTATTAAAAGGCATGAATACTCTGAAAAACTACAAAACCAAAGACCCCCTCAAACCATACGTACACATAATAGTTAAACTAAAAAGAGAAAAAGAATATCTTAAAAGAAAACAATGACAAAAGATACCTACAAAGAAAATCAATTAGAATGAGAATAGACTTACCAACAAATAGTTATTTTTAAAGTTATCAAAGGAAAATAACTGTCAACCTAGAATTCTATACTCAGCTAAACTAATACAGAAGAATGAGGGTAAAATAAGTCCATTTTAGGACAAGACTGAGAAAATTAACTCACAAGTCAAAGAAAGGAAGTAGTTTCAAGAAAGGAAATTAAACTTCATAGGAAGAAACAACACAAAAAGCAATGTTGAAAAATTCTGTAAACATAAGTGGATATAAATAAGCACTGATTGAAAGAATAAGAACAAAGAGTGGTGATTTATTTATTTATTTATTTATTTATTTTTACATGAAAGTAGTGATTTATTTTTAAGGATATAAAAAACCAATATGGATCTAAAATAGCACACAACCATATTATAAAAGATCGGGGTGTGTGTGCGTGTGTGTGTGTAAGGGGGGAGAGACAGAATAAGAAAGGACACTTACTAGTAAGCAGAATGTTGTGTTCAGTATTCAAATACACCTAGGACCACATATTGTTTAGGAGAAGGGCTGGAAATACTAACAATAGGTTTTGTTAAATATGCATATTATAAGTTTAACTACTAAAAGAATAGATAGAGAATGTAGAGCTTCCAAACCAATAAATAGTGGTGGTAGAAAGTGCATAAAGAAAACAAACGTAGATAAGATAAAGGAAAGAAATAATTAACATAAAAGAATCATGACAAGTAGAAAGTACAAAACACAAAATAAATTTGAAATAGTAAACATAAACTGATTCTGTGTAGTCAACACAGAATCAAATGTGTGAAACATAATGAAATTAGCAAACAAGGACATTGAAACAGATACTATAAATGCACTAAATAGGCTGAAGGATTTAAAGGGGAAAAAAGAAGAAAAGTAAAATACGTTCAAACGAACTAAATGGACCACTTGGAGATGAAATTATAATGACTGAAGTAAAAACTCCACTGAATGTGATTAACAGCACATTAGGTATGTCAGAAGATCACTAAATTTGAAGACACAAAAAATGGCAACTATACAAAATGAAACAAAAAGAGAAGACCAGGGAAAAAATATATAGAGTATTAATGATCTATTGAACAATATCAACTATCTAATGTACTTTCAATTGGAGTTCCAGGAAAATATGATAGAAAGAATAAGAAACAGAAAATATCTTAAGAAATAATGGTCAAATATTCTCTGAATTTGATGAAACTTATAATAAACTGTTATAAACATAAGGAAAACAACATTAATCTCAACTGTGGAACGTTCTGTTGCTGAAAGCCAGTAATAGAGAAAAAAATTTTAAACAGCTGAGGTGGGGGGTAGAAGAACATGTTTAAAGAAATAAAGATAAACTTGACTTCAGATTTCTCTCTATAAACTACATAAGGCAGAATACAAGGAAAAGAAAAAGAGAGAGAGGCAAACCAAAAATCATACTTTTACCTATAGAGAACTGATAGTTACAAGAAGGGAGTTCCGGGGGAATAGGTAATAGGAATTAAGGAGTTCACCTGTGATGAGCATCAGGTGTTGTATAGAATTGCTGAATCACTTATATTGTACACTTCAAACTAATATTACACTGTATGTTAACCTACTGGAATTTAAATTAAAACTTTAAGAAAAAAAGAAACAACTTTGCCAAAATGCTAAAAAAAAAAAAAAATCCTACCAACTTAGAATTCTCTAGTCAGCAAGTATGTTCCTCAGGAATCAAGGTGAAATAAACACTTTTTAACACAAATAAGACCTGAATTGATGCCAACAGAACTGCAAGAAATGTTTAAAGGAAATTCTTCTAGCAAAAAGGAAATGACAGTAGTTGAAGACTTGGATCCACTCAAAGGAATGAAAGGCATACAAAACAGTAAAATATGTGGGTGAATAAAAAAGCCTTTCATTCACCTCACATTTTAATTTATTTAAAGTGAAATGATAAGTTTAAAGTGAAAATAATAATGCTATACTATAGGGTACATGATATATGAAGAAGTAAAATGTAAGAATACTAGGATAAATGATAGAAGGGAAGAAATAAAAGTGTACTATGAAGTAATATAGTATTTGAAGGTAGACTATGACAATTAAGAGATGCATGGTATATACTCTAGAGCAATAAGTTAAAAAAAGATATATAGCTTATATGACAATAGAGATAGAATAGAATATTTAAAACTCATTATACAAGAAGGCTGGCAAGGTGGCACAGGCACAAAGCATCCTGGAACACTCCAGGTGTACACCTGCATTGGCTCCAGCAACTTGCCAAGGTGCCCCACCTGTGGAATGCACCAACTTGCATCCATGTCAACTTCAGCCATCATACCATAATGCCCTTTATACAAAGAGCCAGCCCCCCCCCAACTTTGTACCCATTTCAGCTTCAGCCATCCTGCCAGAGTGCCCTCTGTGCAGGGAATCCTAAGAGCATGCAAGCTTCCACTGACTTCAGCTTTGACTGTCCAAACAAGATGCCCTCTGTGCAGAGAATCCCAGGACTGCCCCCAAACCATGTTCACTTTAGCTCCAGTCATCCCACCAGGGCAGCCCTAGCAGTGAGTGTCCCAGATCCTCCAGCGCATCCAGCAACAGCTTGAGTCAGCCAGTGAGATTCACCAGGCACACCAAGTCTACACAGGGAATGATTACACACACAAGGACACTTCTTCAAGTTTAGGAAAAGTATTTGCTTTGCCTAATTCATAGAAAAAAACATAGAAAGTCAAGGAAAATTAAGACAGAGGAATATGCTCCAAATAAAAGAAAAAAGACAAAACCTTAGAAAAAAAAAAACTAAACGAAATGGGAATATCCAATCTATCTGATAAAATGATCAAAGTAATGATAATAAACATGCTCATTACATTGGAGGGAAGACTGGATGAACTCAGTGAGAACTTCAGCAAAAAGATAGAAAATATAAAAAAGAACCAATCGGAGTTGGTTGGTAATAAAATATAATTACCAAAATGAAAAACCACACTAGATGGAATCAACAATAGATTGGAAGACAGAAAAGAATGAATCAGCAATATGGAAAACAGGGTAATGGAAAGTACCCAAGCTAAACAACAAAAAGAAAAATGAATTTTTAAAATACGAATAGGTTAGGGGCACCTGGGTGGCTTAGTCGGTTAAGCGTCCGACTTTCGCTTAGGTCATGATCTCGCGGTTTGTGGGTTCGAGCCCCGCGTCGGGCTCTGTGCTGACTGCCAGCTCAAAGCCTGGAGCCTGTTTCAGTCGGTGACTCCCTGTCTCTCTGACTCTCCCCTGCTCACGCTGTCTCTCTCTCTCGCTCTCCTAGAAATAAATAAAACATTAAAAAAATTTTAAAAAAATACGAATAGGTTAAAGGATCTCTCAGACAACACTCGGTGAATAAATATTCCCATAATAGGGCTTCCAGAGGGAGAAGAGAGAGAAACGGGTAGAAAGCTTATTGGAAGAAATAATATCTGAAAACTTCCCTAACCTTAGGAAGGAAATGGACATCCAGGTTCAGGAAACACAGAAAGTTCCAAAAGAGATGAACCCAAAGAGGTCTACATCATGACTCAGATTAAAGAGAGAATTTTATTTTTTTTATTTGAGAGAAAGAGAGTACATGCAAGAGCAGGTGGGGAGAGGGAGGGAGAGAGAGAGAGAGAGAGAGAGAGTATCTTAAGCAGGCTCCACACTCAGCATGAAGTCAACACAGGGCTCAGTCCCACCACCCTGGGATCATGACCTAAAACAAAATGAGGAGTCAGAAACTCAACCAATTGAGCCACCCAGGCACCCCGAAGAGAATTTTAAAAGCAGCAAAAGAGAAGAAACTAGTTACATACAAGGCAAATCCCATAAAGCTATCAACTGATTTTCAGCAGAAACTTTGCAGGCCAGAAGAGAGTGGCATGATATATTCAGTGTTGAAAAGAAAAAACCTACAACCAAGAGTACTCTACTCAGCAAGGTTATCATTCAGAATTGAAGGAGAGAGAAAGAATTTCTGAGACAAATGAAAGTTAAAGTAGTTTATCACCACTAAACCAGCCTTACAAGAAATGTTAAAGGGACTTAATTAAGTAGAAAAGTCAATAATTATAAGAAAATTATGAAAGGAAAAATTTCATGAGTAAAAGAAAACATACACTAAAGGTAATAGTCACTTACAAAGCTATTATGAAAGTCAAAAGTAGTAAAATCAATTATATCTTAAAAAGGTAGCCAATGAAACTCACAAAATAAAAATATGAGGGGCACCTGGGTGGCTCAGTCGATTAAGCCTCTGACTTTGGCTCAAGTCATGATCTCACAGTCTGTGGGTTCAAGCCCTGCGTCAGGCTCTGTGCTGGCAGCTCAGAGCCTGGAGCCTGGTTCAGATTCTGTGTCTCCCTCTCTCTCTCTCTGTCCCTCCCCCACTCATGATCTGTCTCTCTGTCCCAAAAATAAATAAACATTAAAAAAATTTTTAAATATGAAAAACATGACAACATGTTCATAAAACATGAATATGAAGGGAAGGATGGAATAAAACTAAAGCTCCTTTAGAATGCATTAGAAGTTAAGTGACCATCAACAATGTAGACTGCTACATACTTATGATGTTGTATGTGAACCTCATGGTAACTACAAACCAAAAACCTATAATAGATACAAAAAATTAAAGAAAAGTAAAGTCAAGCATAACACCAATCACAAGGAAAGAGAGCACAAGAAGAAGAAATAGACAAGAACTACAAAACAACAAGAAAACAGTTAACAAATGACAATAAGTACATACCAATCAATTATTACTTTAAATGTAAATGGCCTAAGAATGCCAAGAACAAACTGAGGGCCGATAGGGTGGGGGGAGGGGGAGGGAAGTGATGGGTATGGAGGAGGGCACTTGTGGGGATGAGCACTGGGTGTTATATGGAAACCAACTTGACAATAAACTATTTAAAAAAAAAAAAGAAAAGAAACATGCTGAAGCTTTCAGCCCATACACTCTACTGAAATCCTGCCTTCCATGATCCCTCTCCAGTCTTAAGAATCTGTATTTTGGGGGCATCTTAGTGGCTCAGTTGGTTAAGCATGACATCAGCTCAGGTCATGATCTCATGGTCTGTGAGTTCAAGCTCCGTACCAGGCCCTGTGCTGACAGCTCAGAGCCTGGAGCCTGCTTCCAATTCTGTGTCTCCCTCTCTCTGCCCCTCCCCTGCTCGCGCTCTTTCTCTCTCTCTCAAAAACAAACATTTAAGAAAAATTTTTAAAAAGAATCTGTATTTCGAACTTAATTCACTTTGAATAAGAGAAAATGCTTTTAAGAAATTTCATTTCTATTAAATGCCGGCTTCTTTACACATATTGATTTAAAATATTTTTATACCTTTTTGAGTTACAGTTTCCATACCATATGTTATCCCATTGATTTTTAGTAAATTTATGGAATTGTGTGACTGTCACCACAATCCATTTCTAGAACTTCTTCATCACCCCTCAGATTTCCCTCCCACCCATTTGTAGTCAGTCCCCATTCCCACCCTTTCAGCCACAGGTAACCAGTGCTCTGATCTCTGTCTCCGTAAGTTTTCTCTTTCCAGGAATTTCATAAATGGGGCATACAATATGTGGTCTTTGTATCTGAATTATTTTATTTAGCATGTTTCTGATATCCATCTGTGTGGTCACATGTATCAATAGTATGATATATTTTTTAAGTTTTTTACATTTATTTATTTTTGAGAGACAGAGCAGGAATGAGAGGCAGAGAGAGAATGAGACACAGAATCCGAAGCAGGCTCCAGGCTCCGAGCTGTTAGCACAGAGCCCGATGTGGGGCTTGAACTCACAAACTGAGATCATGACCTGAGTTGAAGTCAGATGCTCAACCAACTGAGCCACCCAGGTGTCCCAATAGTATGACATTTTTAATTGCTGGATAGTATTTCATCATTTGAAGAGTCTATATTTTGATTATTCATTCACTAGCTGGTGAGTGTTTGGGTTGTTTCTAGTCTTTGGCTATTATAAATAATGCTACCACAGACATTTACATACAAGTCTTTGTGTGGATGTTTGTTTCATTTCTCTTCGGTAGATTTCTAAGGATGGAAATCATGATAAGGTTATAGTTAACTTTATAAAAAGCTGCCATACTGCTTTCTAATGTAGCATTGTTATTTTACATCCCCACCAACTATATATGAGAGCGTCAGTTTCTCAAAATCCTTACCAATTCTTGGTATTTTCTGTTTATTGTTATTATTACCATCTTAGGGGATATGTAATAGTATCTTATTGTGGTTTTAATTTGCATTTCCATAATGACTAATTATACTGAGCACTTTAAAAAAATAATAATAAATGTAAATGGTCTGAATGCTCCAATCAAAAGACATAGGGTGATGGAATGGATAAAATAAGAAAGACCTATCTACAGAATGCCTACAAAATACTCAATTCAAACCTAAATATACATACAGAATGAAAGTGAAGGGATGGAAAAATATATTCCATGAAAATGGAAGTGGAAAAAAAAAAAGCCAGGGTAGCAATACTTACATCAGACAAAACAGACGTTAAAACAAAGACCATAATAAGAGATAAAGAAGTATATTACATAATGATTAAGGGATCAATCCAACAAGAGGATATAACAATGATAAATATTTATGTACCAAACACTGGAACACCTAAATACATAAAGCAAATATTAACATATATAAATATAAAGATAGTGATTGACAGTAATATGATAATAGGAAGGAACTTGAACACCCCATTATAGCAATGGATAGATCATCAAGAGAGAAAATCAATAAAGGCTCGGTGTCTTTGAATGACATATTAGACCAGATGGACTTAACATAGAACATTCTATCCCAAAACAATAGAATACAAATTCAAATGCACATGGGATATTCTTAAGGACAGATCATGTTAGGCTACAAAAACAATCTCACTGAATTTGAAAAGACTGAAAACATATCATGTACCTTTTCTGACCATGATGGTAAGAAGGTAAAAGTAACTACAAGAAAATAAAACTGAACTAAAAAAAAAAATCCAACCAAACAAAAACACAAACCCACAAAAATGTAAGTGTTAAATAACATTCTAGTAAACAACAAATGAGTTGTCAAGAACGACAAATGAGTCAACAGCAACAAAAAATCCAAGGAAGAGATTTTAAAACACCTCAAGACAAATGAAAGTGAAAACACAACAGTTCAAAATCTTTGGGACACAGGAAAATCAGTTCTAAGTGGAAAATGTATAGCAGTACAGGCTTACCTCAAGAAACAAGAATAATTTCATAAAAACAACCTAACCTTTGATCTATAGAAGCTAGGAAAAGAACAAACAAAACCCAAAGTTACTAGAAGGAAGGAAACAATAAAGATCAAAGCAGAAATGAATGAAATAGAAACTAATAAACAATAAAAAGACGAATAAAACTGAGAGCTGGTACTTTGATAAATCTTTAGTCAGACTCTTCAAGAAATAAAGACGACCTAAGTAAATAACAAGACATGAAAGAGAGAAGTAACAACTGGCACCACAGAAATACAAGGGATAATAAGTCTGTTATGAAAAATTATGTCAACAAATTGGACAACTTAGAAGAAATGTATAAATTCCTAGAAATATACAATCTTCCAAAACTGAATCAGAAAGAAGTAGAAAATCTGAACAGAACTACTAGTAACAAAACTGAGTTGGTAATCAGAACACTCCAACAAACAAAAGTCCAAGACCAAATGGCTTCATAGGTGAATTCTACTAAACATTTAAAGAACAGTTAATACCTGCTGTTGTCAAAATATTTCAAAGAGTAGATGAGGAAGGAAAGCTTACAAATACATTTTACAAAGCCAGCATTACTCTCACATGAAAACCAAAGATGCTACAAAAATAAATAAATAAAACTGAAGGCCAATATCCTGATAAATATAGATACAAAAATCTTCAACAAAATATTACCAAAACATATTCAACAGTACATGAAAGGCTCATTCACAACAATCAATTATTACTTACTCTGGGGACACCAGTATGGTTCAATATTCATAAATCAATCAATGCGACACACCACATTAACAAAATCAAAGAGAAAAACCATATGATCATCTCAATACATGCAGAAAAAGCATTTGACAAAATTCAACATCCATTCATGATAAAACTCTCAATAAAGTGGGTCTAGAGGTAACAAACCTTAACATAATAACCATATATGACAAACCCACAGCTACTATCATACTCAATGGTGAATAACTGAGAGCTTTTCCTCTAAGAAATAAGAAAAGATGTTGGGGTGCCTCGTGGCTCAGTCAGCTAAGCGGCAGACTTCCACTCAGGCCATGATCTCATGGTGAGTTCAAGCCCCACATCAGGCGCTGTGCTGACAGCTCAGAGCCTGGAGCCTGCTTCGGATTCTGTGACTCCCTCTCTCTCTGCTCTTCCCCCACTCACAGTCTCTCTCTGTCTCTCAAAAAAAAAAATTAAAAAAAAAAGTTAAGAAAAGATGTCCACTCTCACCATTTTTATTCAACACAGCACTAGAAATCCTAGCTATTGCAATCATACAAGGAAAAGAAGTAAAAGGCTACCAAAATGGTAAGGAAGAAGTAAAACTCACTATTTACAGAAGACATGATACTATATACATAAAACCCAAAAGACTGCACCCCAAAACAACTCTATTAGAATAAACTCAGTAAAGTTGAAGGATATAAAATTAATATACAGAAATCTATTGCACTTCTGTACATGAATAATGAAGTAGCAAAAAAGAGAAATTAAAAAAACAATTCCATTTACAATTGCACCAAAAAGAATAAAATACCTAGGAATAAACTTAACCAATGAAGTGAAAGACCTGTACTCCAAAAACTATGAAACACTAATGAAACAAATTGAAGAGGACATAGACAAATTATTCCATATTCTTTGGAATAATTGGAATAATATTGGCAAAATGTCCATCCTACCCAGGGCAATCTCAGATTGAATGGAATTTCTATCAAAATACCAAAAGCATTTTTCACAGACCTAGAGCAAATTATCCTAAAATTTGTATGGAGCAACAAAGACCCAAATAGCCAGTTATCTTGAGAAAGAAGAAAAAAATTGATGGGAGGAGTTAAGATGGCAGAGTAGCAAGAGGGCCCTGGGCTTGTCTCATTGCTCAAACACAGCTAGATCAACATCAAACATCATGATCAAATAATTTAGAACATCTCGGAACTCGATCAGAGGGTTAAGAGAATAAGCTGCATAATCAGAAGGAGACACTGTTGCAGGTAGAGGTGTGGAGATGTAACCTGGGGAAGAGAAAAGCTGCAGAGCCATGGAGGGGAGGGAGCACTTTTTACAGAGAGAAGACAAAGAGAGGAGATAGGGAGAGATAGCAGTGTGTCAGGTTCATGCAAGAAAAATACTCCCCCAAAACCAGTGACTCACAAGGAATTATCACAAGTTTTTGCAAACAGTGGAGCTCCAATTCTGAGGTTTTAGAAGTCCACAACATTCACCAGAGTTGAGCTGGGTGGGCAGCAGTGCTCCTGGGGAGGGGGAGGGCAGAGGCCTGGGAGTAGACAGTGGACAGTGGTGTGGGGATCCCCTAGGTTGCACTGGGAGAGAATGTTTCCCTTCCTGGAGTACATCTGAAAGAGGTATATTGCCTCTTCAAGGACAAAAGACCTGGTGGACACCATGAACAGCCATTCAATAGTAGAGGACAGAGGCATATGCAGAGGGCAGATAACTTGATCACCATAAAACCCAGGCACCTGTGCAACCATGCAACTGCTTTTCTGGGACAGAATGGCACCAGGCACAGCACTGCGAGGCTCTCCTCTGGAGGAATGGAGTGGGTCCACACCTTGCCAGGTCCTATAAGATTCGGAGTTTTGAATTCCAGCCACACACCAGAGATAAAACACAGGAGAACTGTGGCACCAGATGTGCCAACAGCCCAGGCATGGACAGGTTGCAGCAGGGATCTGATAGAAGCCTGGGACACAGGAGGGGAAATTATTTGCTTTTCGGGAAGGGCTTCCTGAAGAGTGGTGGCTCTCTCAGGGAGGAGGGAGTGGGGTGATGCCATTTCCCCCTACCTGCCCCACGCCCACTAGCATGGAGGGACCTCAGTGAGCAACACAGTGCCCCCAGGGGAGGCTGGAGCCGCTTATACCAAACCTTGGCCCCCTGTGCCTTGCAGAGGTATCTTTAGGAGGGCACCTCTGACTGTGTAACAGTGCAATGGGCCTCTCCCCCAGAGGACCAACACAGAGCCCCTGCATGCATTAAGTCTACTGATCATAGAGTGCTCCAAAGTGTCAGCTTCAGTTCTGGTGGAAACAGCACTAGGCTTTTCTTTTTTTTCCCCTTTGGAATCAGGTTTATAGATTTTTGTTCATTTGGAATATTTTTATTTTTTTGTTTTTTGTTTTGTTGTTTTGTTTTGGTTTACTTTTCTTGTTTTTATTTTTGGACCAAGCTTATTCTTTCTTTCTTTCCTTCTGTCCTTCTTTCTTTTTCTTTGGAATCAGGATTATAGTTATGTTTGTCCACTTGCTTGTGTATTTTTATTCCTTTTCCTTCTCTATTTTTTTTTTTGGATGAGGCGTTTGTTTATTTGTTTGTTTTTTAATCAGGCTTATTTTAACAATCAAATCAAAGCACATCTAGTTAAAGATCCAAACACTCCCTGCTTCAAGAAAGGAGGAACTATGCAGAGGACTGACCTGTGGGAAAGAGAAGGAGAATCAAAACAGCAGAGTGCACATAGCATACAAGAGAAACACTTCCTGAAGTGCCAGGCCCTGGACAGTGTATTACTCCTTCTTAATATAGCATTACTACTCTCAGTAGCAGGAAAAATAACAAGTTTTTATAACACTCAAAAGACAGAAACATAGACAAAATGACAAGATGAAGTTATTCTCCCCAAAAGAAAGATCAAGAGGAAATCACAGCCAGGGATTTGCTCAAAACAGATTTATAAATAATATATCTGAACAAGAATTTAGAACAAGTCATAAGAATACAAGCTGGGCTTGAAAAAAGCATAGAAGACGCCAGAGAAACCACTGATGTAGAGATAAAAGACCTAAAACCTAGTCAAGCTGAAATAAAAAATGCTATAACTAAGACACAAAACTGTTTGGATGTAATCACAATGAGGATGGAATAAGCAGAGAAATGAATAGGTGATATAGAAAATAATATTATAGAAAATAATAAAGCTGAAAATAATAGGGAAAGGAAACTGTTAGATCATGAATATAGACTTAGGGAATTCAGTGATTCCATAATGTGCAATATTATCCATATTATAGGAGTCCCAGAAGAAGGGCAGGGGAAAAAAAGGACAAAATGTTTATTTGAACAAATTATAGCTGAGAATTTCCCTAATCTGGGGAAGTAAACAGGCATTCAAGTACAACAGGCAGAGAGAACTCCCCTCAAAATGAACAAAAACAGGGCACCTGGGTGTCTCTGTCAGTTAAGCACCCATCTTTGGCTGAGGTCATGATCTCATGGTTCATGAGTTTGAGCCCCATGTCAGGCTCTGTGCTGACAGCTCAGAGCCTGGAGCCTGCTTTGGATTCTGTGTCTCCCTCTCTCTCTGTCCCTCCCATATTCGCACTCTGTCTCTCTCAAAAATAAATAAGCATTAAAAAAAAAACACATAAATAAAAAGAAACACAGATCAACACGAAGACATATCAAGGTGAAACTTGCAAAATACAAAGATAAAGAGAGAATTCTGAAAGAAACTAGGGACAAAAAAGGTCCTTTACCTACAAGAGTAGACACATAAAGTTAGCAACAGGCCGGGGCGCCTGGGTGGCTTAGTCGGTTAAGCGTCCGACTTTCGCTTAGGTCATGATCTCGCAGTTCGTGGGTTCGAGCCCCGCATCGGGCTCTGTGCTGACTGCCAGCTCGGAGCCTGGAGCCTGTTTCAGTCTGTAACTCCCTCTCTCTCTGACCTTCCCCTGCTCACGCTGTCTCTCTCTCTCTCCTAGAAATAAATAAAACATTTAATAATAATAAAAAAAAAGTTAGCAACAGGCCTGTCCACAAAAACATGGCAAGCCAGAAGGGAGTGGCATGATATATTCAATGTGCTAAATGGGAAAAATATGCAGCCAAGAATAATTTACCCAGCAAATCTTCATTCAGAATAGAAGAGACAAAGAGTTTCCAAGACAAGCAAAAACTAAAGGAATTCATGAACTCTAAACCACCTCTGCAAGAATATTTAAGGGGCTTTGAGTGGGAAATAGAGGCCAGAAGCAACAAAGACTAGAAAGGAACAGAAATAATCTACAGGAACAGACTTTACAGGTAATAAAATGGCACTGAATTCATATGTATCAATAATTACTCTGAATGTAAATGGACTAAATGCTCCAATCAAAAGACACAGGGTATCAGAATGGATGAAAAAAACAAGACCAACTGATATGCTGCTGACAAAAGAGGCCCATTTTAGACATAAAGTCACCTCAAAATTGAAAGTAAGGGAGTGGAGAACCATTTATGATGCTAATGACATAAAAGAAATCTAGAATAGGCATACTTATATCAGAAGGGCATAATAAAGGGGTCTATCCAACAATAAGATCTAACATTGGCATAATAAAGGGGTTTATCCAACAATAAGATCTAACAATTATAAATATTTACGTCCACAACTCGGAAACAGCCAAATATATAAATTAATTAATAACAAACTTAAAGAAACTCATTGATAATAATACAATAATAGGGACTTTAAAACCCCACTTAGAGCAATGGAGAGATCATCTAAGCAGAGGATCAACAAGGAAACAATGTCTTTGAATGACACACTTAAACAAATGGATTTAATATGTATATTCAGAGAATTTTATCCTAAAGTAGGAAATAACACATTCTTTTCAAGTGCATGTGGAAGATTCTCCAGAATATATTGCATACTGGGACACAAATCAGGCTTCAACCAGTACAAAAAGACTGAGATCATACCATGCATATTTTCAGAACACGATGCTATGAAACTTGAAGCCAACCACAATAAAAATTTAGAAAGCCCTCAAATATATGGAGGTTGAACAACATCCTACTAAAGGAAGTTAAAGAAGAAATTTAAAAATACATGGAAGCAAATGAAAATGAAAATGTGACAGTCCAAAATCTTTGGGATGCAGCAAAGGCAGTCCTAAGAGGGAAGTATATAGTAATACAGGCCTTCCTCAAGAAACAAGAAAAGTCCCAAATATACAACATAACCTTACACCTAAAGGAGCTAGAAAAAGAACAGCAAACAAAGTTGAAAGCCAACAGAAGGGGGGAAATAATGATTAGAGCAGAAATAAATGATATGGAAATTAAAAAAAAAACAGAACAGATCAATGAAGCTAGGAGCTGGTTCTCTGAAAGAATTAACAGCATTGATAAACCTCTCACAGACTCAATAAAAAGAAAATAGAAAGAATCCAAAAAAATAAAATCACTACTGAAAGAGGAGAAATACAAGTACAAGAGAATATTATGAGCAAATATACATGCCAACGAAATGGACAATCTGGAAGAAATGAATACATTCCTAGAAACATATAAACTCCCCAAACTGAAACAGGAAAAAATAGAAAATTTTAACAGAGCCATAACCAGCAAAGAAATCAAATGTGTAATAAAAAAAATCTCACAACAAATAAGAGTCCAGGGGCAGATTGCTTCCCATTGGAATTTTACCAAACATATAAAGAAGAAGAATACCTATTTTTCTGACTCTGTTCCAAAAAAAATAGAAATGGAAGGACAAATTTCCAAACTCATTCTATGAGGCCAGTATTACCTTGGTTCCAGAACCAAATATCCCACAAAAAGAATTACAGACAAACATCCCTGATAAACATGGATGGAAAAATTCTCAAGATACAAGAAAATTGAATCCAACAGTACATTAAAAGAATATTCTCCACAATCAAGTGGGAACTATTCCTGGGCTGGGCTGCAGGGATGGTTCAATATCTGCAAATCAATCAACGTGCTATAGCACATTCATAAAAGAAAGGATAGGAATCATATCATCCTCTCAATAGATTCAGAAAAAGCATTTGACAAAATACGGCATCTTTCGTGGTAAATACCCTCAAGAAAGTAGGGATAGAAGGAACATACCTCAACATCATAAAGGCCATATACAAAAGACCAACAGATAATATCATCTTCAACGGGGGAAAAGCTCTCAGCTTTTCCCTATGGTCAGGAATACGACAGGGATGTTCACTCACACCACTGTTGTTCAACACAGTACTGGAAATCCTAGCCTTAGTTAGGGACTAGGACAAGGGAGAAGTCAAACTTTCATTCTTTGCAGGTAACATGATATTCTATGTAGAAAACCTGAAAGACTCCACCAAAATATTGCTAGAACTGACACCTGAATTCAGCAAAGTCACAAGGTATAAAATCAATGTATAGAAATCTATTGTATTTCTATATATCAATAATGAAGCAGCAGAGGGGCGCCTGGGTGGCTTAGTCGGTTAAGCATCCGACTTTCGCTTAGGTCATGATCTCACGGTTCGTGGGTTCGAGCCCCGCGTCGGGCTCTGTGCTGACTGCCAGCTCAGAGCCTGGAGCCTGTTTCCAGTTCTGTGTCTCCCTCTCTCTATGACCCTCCCCTGCTCATGCTGTCTCTCTCTCTCTCTCTCCTAGAAATAAATAAAACATTAAAAATTTTTTTTTAAAAATAATGAAGCAGCAGAAGGAAATCAAGGATAGATCCCATTAGCAACTGCACCAAAAACCATAAGACATTTAGGAATAAACCTAACCAAAGAGGTAAAAATATCTGTATACTGAAAACTATAGAATACTTGTGAAAGAAATTAAATAAGACACAAAGAAATTGAAAGACATTTCGTGCTCATGGATTAGAAGAAAAAATACTGTTAAAATATCACTGCTACCCAATGCAATCTACACATTCAATGCAATCCCTATCAAAATAAACCAGAATTCTTCACAAAGTTAGAACAAACAATTCTAAAATTTGTACGGAACCAGAAAAGATTCTAACTAGCCAAGGTAATGTTGAAAAAGAATAGCAAAGTAGGAGGCATCACAATTCAAGACTTCAAGCTCTATTACAAAGCTATAATCATCAAGACAGTATGGTGCTGGCACAAAAACAGACACATAGATCAATGGATGGAACAGAACCCAGAAAGGGACCCACAACTATATGGTAAACTCATCTTCAACAAAGCAGAAAAGAATACCCAATGGATAAAAGACACGCAGACAGTGACATGCAGGAAAATGAAGCTGGACCATTTTCTTACACCATACACAAAAATAGACTCAAAATAGATGAAAGACCTAAACAGAAGACAGGAAACCATCAAAATCCTAGAGGAGAAAACAGGCAACAACCTCTTTCACCTCAGCCACAGCAACTTCTTACTAGACATGTCTCCAGAGGCAAAGGAAACAAAAGCAAAAATGAACTATTGGGACTTCATCAAGATAAAAAGCCTTTGTACAACAAACTTAGCCATCAACAAAACTAAAAGGCAACTGATGGAACAGGAGAAGGTATTTGCAAATGACATATCAGATAAAGAGCTAATATCCAAAATCTATAAAGAACTTATCAAACTCAACACTTCAAATATAAACCATCCAATTAAGAAATGCATGGAAGACATGTACAGACATTTCTCCAAAGAAGACATACAAATAGCTAACAGACACATGAAAAAATGCTCAGTGTCATTTATCACCAGGAAAATATAAATCAGGACACAATGAGATACCTGTCAGAGCGGCTAAAATTAACAACTCAGGAAACAACAGATGTTGGTGAGGATACAGAGAAGGTGGAACCCTTTGCAGTGTTGGTAGGAATACAAACTGATGCAGCTACTCTGGAAAACAGTATGGAGGTTCCTCAAAAAGTTAAAAATAGAAACTATCCTACAACCTAGCAATTGCACCTAGGTATTTATCCAAAGGATACAACAATACTAACTTGAAGGGGCACATGAATCCCAATGTTTACAGCAGCACTATCAACAACAGCCAAATTATGGAAAGATCCCAAATGCCCATCGAATGATGATTGGATAAAGAAGATGTGGTATATATATACAATGAAATATTACTAAGCCGCCATCTGCAACAATGTGGATGGAACTATAATGTATTATGCTAAGTGAAATATGTCAGAAAAAGACAAATATATGATTTCACTCATATGTGGAATTTAAGAAACAAATTAAGAAATTAATTTAAGAAACAGAAACAGAAGAACATAGGGGAAGGGAAAGGAAAAATAAGAGAAAAACAGAGAGGAAGGTAAACCAAAGAGACTCTTAATTATAGAGAACTAACTGAGGTTTGCTGGAGGGGATGGGCTAAATGGCTGATGGGCATTAAGGAGGGCACTTGTTGGGGGACACCTGGGTACCTCAGTCAGTAAGGATGCAACTTCAGCTCAGGTCTTGATCTTATGGTCTATAAGTTTCAGTCCCATGTCAGGCTCTATGCTGACAGCTCAGAGCTTGGAGCCTACTTTGGATTCTGTGTCTCCCTCTCTCTCTGCCCCTCCCCTTCTCATGCTCTCTCTGTCTCTCAAAAATGAATATTAAATTTTTTTTAAAAAGGAGGACATTTGTTGGTATGTGCACTGGGTGTTATATGTAAGTGATGAATCAATAGATTCTACTCCTGAAACCAATACTACACTATATGTCAACTAACTTGAATTTAAAGGGTTTTTTTTGTTTTTTACTTTTATTATTATTTTGAGAGAGAGAGAGAGAAAGAAAGAGTGAAGTAGGGGCAAAGAAAGAGTAAGAGAGAGAATCCCAAGCAGGATCTGCACTGCCAGCACAGAGCCTGATGTGGGGCTCAATCCCATGAACCACAAGATAATGACCTGAGCTGATATCAAGAGTTGGACACTTAACCGACTGAGCCACCCAGGTGTCCCCTAACTTGCATTAAATAAAATCGTGGAAGAAAATAAAAAGAATAATGCTTTAGGTATCATAAGCCCATATTTCAAGATATACTACAAAGCTGTAGTAATTAAAACACTATGATGCTGGCACAAAAACAGACACATAGATCAGGACAGAGAGCCCAGAAATGAACCCACACTTATATGGTCAAGTATCTTTGAAAAAGGAGGCAAAATATAAAATGGGGAAAAGACAGTCTCTTCAATAAATGGTGTAAGGAAAACTAGATCACTACATACCCCACTATAGAGACACACACAAAAATACCTCAAAATGGATTAAAGAGCCAAATGAAAGACCTGAAACCATTCAACTCCAAGAAGAAAACACAGGTAGTGATTTTTTGACATTGGCCTTAATGATATTTTCTACATCTGCCTCCTGAGGTAAGAGAAACAAAGGCAGTAATAAATTATTGAGACTACAGTAAAATGAAAAGGTTTTGCACAGTGAAGGACACCATCAACAAAATAAAAAGGCAAACTACTATTTGAGAAGATATTTGAAAACGATATATTCGATAAGGGGTTAATATCCCAAATATATAAAGAACCTACACCACTCAACAACAACAAAAACAACCAATCCAGTTGATTAACCAATTTTAATAACCCAATTAAAAATGGGCAGAACCTGGGGCGCCTGGGTGGCTTAGTCGGTTAAGCTCCGACTTTCGCTTAGGTCATAATCTCGCAGTTCGTGGGTTCGAGCCCCGCGTCGGGCTCTGTGCTGCCAGCTCAGAGCCTGGAGCCTGTTTCAGAGTCTGTGACTCCCTCTCTCTCTGACCCTCCCCTGCTCACGCTGTCTCTCTCTCTCTCTCTCCTAGAAATAAATAAAACATTAAAAGAAAGTTTTTAAAAAAAGGGCAGAACCTGAATTGACTTTAAAAAAAAAAAAAAAGACATATTGATGGCCAACAGACTTGAAAATATGCACGTTACTAAGCATCAGGGAAATACAAATCAAAACCATGAAGAGATATCACCTCATACCTGTCAGAATGGCTAAAATAAAAAACTCACGAAACAATAAAACAACAAGTGTTACTGAGGATGTGAGGAAAAAGGAACCTTCATGTACTACAGGTAGGAATTTAAATTGGTACAGCCACTGTGGAAAACAGTCTGATGGTTTCTTCAAAAAAATTAAAAATAGAAATGCCAAATGATCCAGTAATTCAACTACTTGGTATTTACCCAAAGAAAAGAAAACACTAATTTGGAAATATATATGCATCCTTATGTTCAGTACAGCATTATTCACAATAAACAAGATATGAAAGCAATCCATAAATTCATCAATAGATTAATGGCTAAAGATGATATGATAGATAAATACAATGGAATATTACTCAGCCATGAAAAGGAATCCAATCTTGACATCTGCTACATGGAGAGACCAAAAGGGTATTATGCTAAGTGGAATAGGTCAGACAGAAAAAGACAAATACCATATGATGTCACTTATACATGGAATCTAAAAAACATAACTAATGAACAAACAAAGCAGAAACAGCCCTAAAAATACAGAAAATAAACTGGTGGTTGTCATGGCAGAGGAGGAGATGGAGGGCCAGGCAAAACGGGAACTAGAAGGCATAGGTTTCCAGTTATGGGATAAATAAGCCATGAGTTTAAAAGTTACAGCACAGGAAATATAGTCAATGGTCTTGTAATAGCACTGGATGGTGACAGTTGGTAGTTACACTTGTGGTGAACATAGCATAACATGCAGAGTTGTCAAATCACTGTGATGTACACCTGAAATTAATGTAGTGTTGTGTGTCAACTATACTTTAATTTTTTTAATGGAGGAAAAGATTAAAAATAGAACTACCATATGATCCAGAAATACTACTTCTGAAAATATAACCAAAGGAAATGAAAACACTAACTCAAAAAGATATCTGTATCCCCATGTTCATTGAAGTATTATTTACAATAGCTAAGACATGTTCATCAATGGATGAATGGATAACAAGTTGTGATATACATATAGAGAACCCTCATGCACTGGATGATAGGAATGTAAATTAGTATAGCCACTATGGAAAACAGTTGGAGGTTCCTCAAAAAATTAGAACTACCATACAATCCAGCAATCACACTTCTGGGTATATATCTGAAGGAAATAAAATCACTATCTTGAAGAGATATCTGTACCCTCATGTTCACTGCAGCATTATTCACAATAGTGCAGACATAGAAATACCTTAAGTGTCTGTGGAAAGATAAAGAAAGAAAGAAAATGTGGTACACATACACACATGCACACACAGGAATATTATTCATCCATTAAAAAATGAGAAAATGGGGTGCGTGGGTGGCTCAGTTTGTTGAGTGGCCAACTCTTGATTTTGGCTCAGGTAGTGATCTCACAGTTTGTGGGTTCAAGCTCCATGTTGGGCTCTGCACTCACTACATGGAGCCTGCTTCATATCTTCTGTCTCCCTCTTTCTGGCCCTCTTCCACTCACACACAAACACTCTATCTCAAAAATAAATAAATTTTTTAAAAAAGAGAGAAAATCCTGTCATTTGCAACAATATGGATGGGCTCTGAAGGAATTATGCTAAGTGAACTAAGCCAGACATATAAAGACAAATACTGTGTGATCTCACTTATGTATGGAACTTAAAAACAAACTAAAAAACAAAAACTCACAGAAAAATGATTAGACTTACAGTTACCAGAAGCAGAGAAGCAGAGGTTAAAGGGAAGGGAAATAGAAGGAAGTTGGTCAAAAGGTACAAGTTTCCAGTTATAAGATAAATAAGTACAAGGGATATAATGTACAACATTATGATTATAGGTAATTCTGATATATAGAAAAATTAAGAGAGTAAATCCTATGGGTTCTCATCACAAAGAGATTTTTTTTCTTTTTTCTTTTCATTGTATCTATATGAGAAGATGGATGTTAGCTAAACCTATTGTGGTACTCATTTCACATGTATATCAAACCACTATTCTATATGCCTTAAACTTATACAGCAATGTATGTTAATTTTTTCTCAAAATGTGGGGGGAAGAGGAAGGCAGCAGAAAAAGAATATAAAAAACAAAAAATGGGACAAATAGAAAATAACAACATGGTAGATTTATACACAACTATGTTAATGATTACTAAATATAAGTGGTCGAAACACTAACTAAAACACAGATATTGTAAGATTGGATAAAAAAAGCAAGATCCAACCATATGCTCTCTAAAGAAATATGTTCTAAACATAAAGGCATAGAAAAATTAGAAACAAAAGCATGGAAAAAGATATGCCATTCAAAAAATAATCATAAGAAGGCTAAGGTGGTTATATTAATATTTCATAAAGTATACTACAGGATAAGGAACATTACAATGGATAAAGGGAAGAATTCATTAAGAAGTAATAATAACCCTAAATCTATATATATCAAAAATATAGCTTCAAATACATGAACTAACATGATATAAATAAAAGAAAAAATACAAATGCACAAATGCAGTTAGAGATGTCAATACTCTTCTCTAAATAAGTGGTATTTAGAGAACAAGTGAATAGAGACTCAGAAGGGAGAGGAATTGAAAAACTTGCCCCGACTGACAATTTTCCAAAAGAAAAGAATGTACTTTCCTTTCAAGTGTACATGGAACATCCAGTAAGATGAATACATTGTACATAACAAAGTCTCAATTAATATAAAAGACTAAAAGTCAGTAATTAGAAAGATATTTATTTAATTTCCAAATATTGAAAATTAAATAGTACAAAATAACATAAGACTAATTAGAAAATTATATTCACATAAAGTAAAATGAAAACATATCAACTGTATAAGATAAAGGCATAGAAGAGGAGAGTAAACTCCAATACTGAAAAAAAAAAAAAAAAAAAAAAAAAAAAAAAAAAAAAAGATAAAGGTTCCACTTCTGGCATGGCAATGTGATAGAATCACTCCCTAGTGAAATTAATGAAAATTATAAAAAAAACAACAACCTTATCTTGTCTTTAAATAAGCTCTGGAAATGGTCCTAAGGACATACAGTAGATGAAGTAACATTTTCAAGAAAATCAACTAAAACTAGGAACAGTGAAAGTCGGTGGCATCTGAACTATGACCTATTCCCTTCCTCCCTACTCCTAGCTAAGCATAATGGAAATCCACTCCAGATGGGTGCATCCAAGAACAGTGCTCTCTCTCCCCTCAGTACCTGGTCAGGAACTAAACTATCTTTCCAGGAGAGTCAGAATATCAGCTTTTCTCAGCCCATCTCAAGCTATTTGTTTAAAAGGCTAAGTTCCTGGCAAGTATTTCTAGGAAATGGGGGCTCCCTTCTTATGCCCATTCTTTACACATAGGCTGGTGGTTCTCTCTTATTTGTGGTTTAATAAAAATACTATATCTCTGATTCTCCTAGACACAAGTTTTTCATAAATAAGGGGGTTCATACTTGCAGATGCATGGTAACAAGACCAGAGGCTACAGCCATACCTTCCAGCATCCCTACCAAGTGCCTAGGTCCTAAAGTAGGCATGCCACTCAAAGAGAAGTGCACCATTGTCTTCACACCAGCTTGAGAGCCATAGCTCAGAGACTGTGTCCATGAAGAGAGGGAGGCCATAAAACAGGAAGTCCCTAAATTCTCCCAAAGGGACCTCTTTCACTTGTTTTTAAGACTTTTTTTTTTTTTTAAGTTTATTTATTCATTTTGAGAGAGAGTGAGCAGGGGAGGGGCAGAGAGAGATGGAGTGAGAGAGAACCCCAAGATGTGGGCTCAAACTCACAAACGCTAAAGTCAAGACTTGAGCTGAAACCAAGAGTCAGTGCTTAACCGACTGAGCCACCCAGGTGCCTTGGGACTTCCTTCATTTGTAATAGACTGTGGGGAAGTTCAAGCCTAGGACAGTCTCAAGAATGAAGGGTCTGGTGAAAAGACTTGGAGGGTATGGTGAAAAGAAATTCATAAGAGTGGTAAACTCTTCACAGATATAAAATAAACCATAGGTCAGTTACTTTACCAGAGAGAACCAGGGAAAAAGGCTGCTAAGAAGAGCATTTTCAGGCTCAGAAAAACTCAAACACTAAACTAAAAAACTATCCCTATAATGGAACCCAAATTTACTTGAATCAAGCTGTGAAGCAATTTATGCTTGAGGGCACTGTTGAAAACAATAAAGCAAACAGCCAAGAATTAGTGGAGCTTAACAGCTGAATGTAGTCTGGAAGCAAGATAATCAAAAAGGCCTCGCCAAAACCAGTCATTCCAGAGAACTATGAACATACCCAAGGCTGCCCCTTTTGAGAAACAACATCAGAGGCTTCATATTGCAAGGGGAAGGGGAGGCACAGACTTCACTAAAATAATCCAACCGGTCACTAAAGATATAAACAAATAGTATTTTGGTTTCTTGGAAATCAACACAAGATGAAACATAGCTGAAATTCTGACAATAAAAACTCTTCTTTGATCAATCAGAGAATCAGGACACAGAACAAACCACTACTTCCCAACATGCAGATAAAGGTAAATACAGAGAATCACAGTTTAGCAGTAACAAAAAGTGACACTGAGGCAAGCCACATGCAGTAACTGACTACTTAGTGGGAGAATGAGCATGGACTGGCTCGAGAGATAAAACCTGCTGGGGTCCCAGCTTTAGGGAAGCCTCCACATTTTCATTATTTTCACCTCCAGGAACCCAGCAAATTTTCAGAGAAAATTCCTTTCATGCTTTTGGCAAAGTGAGGAGGAAAGTAGCCATTTTTAAATAATTCTAGAGCATCCTGTTCTCCTTGACAAAGTTCTGCCCTCAGGGGAGATGATTTCTTCAGAGCATAACCATGATTTGAACAGAGCCTAATCAATGTGGAGAAATGGAATACCTAACTCAGATATTCTTTAGCTTTGTGTCACCTAAGAAAGAAAAAAAAGGCTGAGAAACACTTGTGAAGTCACATCCCAGAGGCACAAGCTCACTAAAAGACTAAGACCTAATCACAGGATTATAGAATGCTTCTCCTCCACCCACAAGTTACCACCACATCGACAAGCCTCCTGTGTAACAACAAGGAATTACCGTTGAAAGAACTATAAGGTTCGGACTCTATTTAAGAAGTCTCTAAGTGAAACCAAAGACAATAGAGAAAACAAAAAGAACAAGAGCATAGCTCTGACATCTACAGTTACAGCAAACAATAATCATAACCTAACTCACAGATAAACATAAAACTTCACTCTTAAAGGCCTATTTACATCAGTAACTTTTACCCAATACACCATATTTGGTTTCAAAAAAAGTTACAGGACATACTCAAAGGCAAAAAATACAGTCTAAGACAAAGAAAGTAACAAAATCTGACTTGTATATGTAGAGATTTAGAAATTATTAGACAAAGAATATAAAATAACTATAATTAGTATTCTATGGGCTCTAACAGAAAAATTGGACAACATACAGGAACAGATGGGTAATGTAAACAGAGAGATGGGAACTCTAAGAGCTTAAAAGGAGATGCTGGTAATCAAAAGCACTGTAACAGAAATGAAGAAGGGCTTTGATGGGGTCACCATCAGACCAGACACAGCATGAACAAATTGGTGAGCTTGAGAATCCAATACGAATTCCCAAACTGAAATGCAAAGAGAAAATGTAATGGAAAAAGGGAAACAAAATCTTCAAAAATTGTAAGGCAATTTAAAAAGGTGTGATATACACATAATGAAACTATTAGAACATAAGTAAGAAAGGAACAAAGGAAATATTTGAAATAAATATAACAAATTGCAAAAATTAATGACACCAAACGAACAATCCAAGAAACACAGTGAACACCACGTGGAAAAATGTCTACATGTAAACATATAGTATTCACATTGCAGACAATAAAATACAAAGATAAAATCCTGAGGAAGACAAAGGGAAAAACTCACATTACCTATAGAGGAACATGGAGAAGAATTACATGACTTCTCTTCAGAAACCATGCACACAAGAAGAGAATGGAGTAAAATATTTAAAGTACTGAAGGAAAATCCTACCAACCTAGAATTCTGTATTTGGAGAAACTAATCTTCTAAAGTAAGGACAAAACAGACCTTCTTAGGCAAACAAAAACAAAATTAATTTGTTGCTAGTAGACCTGCCTTAGAAGAAATGTCAAAAGAAAATTTTCACAGAGAAGGAAAAGGAGAGGGGCACCTGGGTGGCTCAGTTGGTTAAGCATCCGACTTGGGCTCAGGTCATGATCTCACAGTTCATGGATTCGAGCCCCGCATCAGGCTCTGTGCTGACAGCCAGCTCAGAACCTGGAGCCTGTTTCGAATTCTGTATCTCCCTCTCTCTCTGACCCTCCCCTGCTCACACTGTCTCTCTCTCTCTCTCTCTCTCCTTCTCAGAAATTTTTAAAAAAACACTTAAAAAATTTAAAAAAACAGAGAAGGAAAAGGATATATGTCAGAAACTCAGATCTATGTCAATAAAGGAAAGGAAAACAGAAAGAGAAGATCTTTTATTTTCTTATTCTTAACTGACCTAGCAGATACAGTTTGTTCAACATAAAGCAACAATATATTGGACAATTATACCTTATGAATCAATAAAATGATTGGCAGTAATGGTATAAAGAATAGGAGAAAAGATTTTCAAACACTCTACCTTAAGATACCTGCATTATTTCTACAGTTGTATAGTGTTGTTTAAAAGTGGACTTAGTTGTAAGTGTATATTGAAAATCTATCGCCACCACTAAGAAAAGTTTTTTAAAAAGAACTATATTGGGGGGCCTGGGTGACTCAGTTGGTTAAATACCCAACTCTTGATCTCAGCTCAGGTCTTGATCTCAGGGTCATAATTTCAAGCCCCGCACTGGGCTCAGTGCTGGGCATGAAGCCTACATAAAAATAAATAAATAAATAAATAAATAAGAACTATACTGATATGCTAACAAGAGATAAAACAGAATCATATAAAATCCTCTATTAAAACCAGAAAAGGTAACAAATGAGTCAAATACAAAAAAGAAACAAAGAACAGAACAGTGAATAGAAAATAGTTACCAATATGGTAAATATTAATCCAACTATATCAATAATCACTTTAAATGTGAGTGGATGTATATACAATTAAAATAAGAATATCAGAGGCACTTGGTTGGCTCAGTCAGTTAAGCATCCAACTCTTGATTTCAGCTCAGGTTATGATCTCATGATCATGAGATTGAGCCTGGGTTAGGATTTGCTGCACTGGGCATAGAAGCTGCATAAAATTCTCTCTCTTCTGGGGACCCTGGATGGCTCAGTCAGTTGAGCATCCAACTTTGGCTCAGGTCCTGATCTCGTAGTTTCCTGTGTCTGACTCTGTGTGGAGAGCTCAGAGCCTGGAGCCTCCTTCAGATTTGGTGTCTCCCTCTCTCTCTGCCCCTCCCCCTCTCATTCTTGTTCTCTCTCTCAAAAATGAATAAATATTTTAAAAAATTTAAAAAGATTCTCTTCCTTTTCCCCTGTTCCTCCCCCCACTCATGCTCTCGCTGTCTCAAAAAAAATTTCTTTAAAAATATAGAACATCAGAGAGGGGAAAAAAGCCAACTATATATTTACAAGAAACTCACTTTATTTTTTTTTAAATGTTTTTATTTATTTTTGAGAGAGAGAGAGAGAGAGACAGCATGAGTTGGGGAGGGTGAGAGAGAGGGAGACACAGAATCCAAAGCAGCCTCCAGGCTCTGAGCTAGCTGTCAGCACAGAGCCTGATCCAGGGCTCGAACCCATAAACCATGAGATCATGACCTGAGCTGAAGTCGGACGCTTAACTGACTGAGCCACCGAGGTGCCCCAAGAAAGTCACTTTAATATAAAGATGCAAACACTAATCAAAGGAAGGCTAGAAGAACTATATTAAATTCAGACAAAGCTGATTTTAGAGAAAGGAAACTTATCGGGGATAAAAAGGAGCATTACAGAACTATAAAAATTTAATTTACCAAGGCATAACAATCTGTGACTTCTGGGGAAGATAAAGGGGTTAAAAGGCTCTAAGCACACCTTGTCCCATGGATACAACTAGGTAACATACACATCAGTGTAAATAATCCGGAAAATGACCCAAAGACTGGCAAAACAGACTCTCCATAGCTAAATGTAGAGAAGAGGCCACAAGGAAGAGTGTAGGAAGGGCAGAGACATGATCGGAGGCTAAATAGACCTTTGTAGCTCTCTGTGGGAGGGAGGAATACTGTGGGTGCAGAGAGGAGAGAGAAATAGACTCTCATACTGGGAAGCCCATGCAGGAAAGAGGAATCCCCATAACATGTGGCTCTGAAAACCAGAGGGGCCAAATTTTGCAAGTTCTTACAATCAGCAGGGCTTATCACTTGGAACTTTAAAAATCAGCAGGCTTGGCTCTGGGAGAGGTGGAAGGGCAGGAAGAAACTGGTCCCTGCTCTTAAAAACAGCGCAACAAATAGCCCAGCAGAAATACAGCATTGAAGCAGCGGTTTGAAAAACACCTGGGGTACACAGGAGATGGTTTACTAATCTAAGGGCATATGATGGAGAGGTCAGTATCTTTGGGAGACTACTCCAGGACCAAAGGAGCTGGTGGGCACCATTTCCCTCCCCTGCCCCCAGCCTAGGCACACAAACATCTGTAGAAAGTAGTGCTGCTAACACCATACCATGCTTCTGACCCTGAGCCGTTCTGCAAATCCACCCCCTCTAATGCAAACCTTGCTAACACTACCTACTCTGAGCCCCGTTTCTCCTGTGGTCCTGCCAACTTCAATATGCTCTTGGACAGAGCTGATCCAAAGCAGTGCCACAAGCCTTACAGTGGACAAGCAGCCTTGACAGGGGCCAGCACTACTCCAAAGTGACTCCTGCCTGGGAGAGAGGAAAAGATAAACAAACATACCAGTCCAGCTAGGCCTCCAGCAATAGGATGGGAATAGATAACTAGTCTGAGGAAAAAATAGGGAAAGCACCCTGCAGTTTGGTGCTACTGCACCTCTATCAAACACCTAGTCTGACTCAACATAAGTCTAAGGTGGCCCCAACTGGTCCACTAACAACATGGAGACTAACCCCTACCCACAATAGTAAAGTGGGCCATTCCAGACAATAGAACTGAAGGCAAAAGTGGTTGAGCCACAACAGCAGAGTACATGCAGTACACATAAGAGACACCCCCAAAGCACCAGATTCTAGTGAGCAGTGGACATTGCACTACAGGACCTCTTCAATAGCAGAAGAAAAAACTGACTTTACTAACACACAGAAACATACATAGAAGAGTTAGAAACAATGAAGAGACAGAGGAAAATGTTCCAAATAAAAGAAAAGGACAAAATCACAGCAAGACACCTAAACAAAGCAGACATAAGCTATATGCCTGGTCAACAATTTAAAGTAATGGTCATAAAGATATTTGCTAGACTTAAGAAAGTGGAAGCCCTCAGTAAGACCCCCAATAAAGAGACAGAAAACTTTAAAAAGAACCAATCAAAGATGAAGAACTCAATAAATAAAACTTAAAATGCACTAGATGAAATAAATAGTAGACTAGAGGAACCAGAAGAACAGATCAGTGACCTGGAGGACAGAGAAATAGAAATCAATTAAGCTGAACAAGAAAAAGAAAAATAATAATGAAAAATAAAAACAGACTTAGGGAGCTCAGTGACACCATTAAGCATAATAACATTCACATCTAGGAATCTCAGAAGAGAAGAGAGAACAAAGAGGGGACAAACAACTTATTTGAAGAAATAATAATAAAAAACTTCCCAAATCTGGGGTAGGAAACAGAAATCCAGATCCAGGAGACATAGAGAGCCTGCAATAAAATCAACCTAAGGAGTTCCAACTGAGACATAATAATTAAAGTGGCAGGAAGTAGTGATAAACAGAGAATTTTTAAAGCAGCAAGAGAAAAGAAGTTACAGGGGCGCCCGGGTGGCTTAGTCGGTTAAGCGTCCGACTTTCGCTTAGGTCATGATCTCGCGGTTCGTGGGTTCGAGCCCCGCATCGGGCTCTGTGCTGACTGCCAGCTCGGAGCCTGGAGCCTGTTTCAGTCTGTGACTCCCTCTCTCTCTGACCCTCCCCTGCTCACGCTGTCTCTCTCTCTCTCTCTCTCTCTCTCCTAGAAATAAATAAAACATTTAAAAAAAATTAAAAAAAAAAAGGAGAAAAGAAGTTACATACAAGGAAGACTCCATAAGACTATCTGATTCTTCAGCAAAAAACTGCAGGTAAGAAGGCAGTGGCATGATATATTCAAAGTGCTGAGAGGAAAAAAATCTGCAGCCAAGAATACTCTATCCAGGAAGGAGAATAGAAGGAGAATTAAACAGTTTCCCAGAATAAGAAAAGTTAAAGGAATTCATGACCAGTAAACCATCTCTACAAACAAATGTTAAAGAGGACTCTTTGAGGGTAAAGGAAAGACCATAAGAAGAAGTAAGAAAAGCAGGAAGCACAAAAGGAATAAAAGTAAGTATACTTATACAAATCAATCAAGGAATTCACAAAATAAAAGGATTATGAAGTATGACACCAAATACCTAAAACATTATGGGACAAAGGAGTAAAGAGTGGGTTCAAACATAAACAACCATCAACTTAATGTAGACTGCTATAAACAGATGTTATATACAAACCTAATGGTAACCATGAAACAAAAACAAGTAATAGATACGCAAACAATAAAGGCAAAGGAACCCAAGTACATCACTAAAGAAACTGAACAAACTGTGAGAAAAGAAAGCAAGAGAAGAAAGGAATAGAAACGCGTGATATAAACAACCATAAAACAAGTAATAAAATGACAATAAGTAAATACCTATCAATAATTACTCTGAATGTGAATGAACTAAACACTCCAATCAAAGACAAAGGGTAACAGAATGGATAAAAAGCAAGACTCATCCATATGCTGCCTACAGGAGATTCATTTAAGACCTAAAGACACCTGCAAATTGAAAGGGAAGGGATGGAGAAACATTTATCATGCAAGTGGAAGTGAAAAGAAAGCTGGGGTAGCAATACTTACATCAGAGAAAAAAGACTTTAAAACAGACTAAAACAAGAGACAAAGGACACTAGATAATCAAAGGGAACAATCCAACAAAAAGATATAACAATTGTAAATATTATTGCACCCAACATGGAACACCAAACAGATAAAGCAACACATAACAAACATAAAGGAAGTAATTGATAGTAAAATAATAATAGTAGGGGACTTTAACACCCCACTTACATCAATGGATAGATCATCCAAACAGAAAATCAACAAGGAAAGAGTGGCTTTGAATGACACAATGGCCCATATAGACTTCATAGATATCTTCAGATTAGTCCACACGAAAACAGTAGAATACACATTCTTTCAAATGCACATGGAATATTCTCAAGAATGTTGAGACCATGAAAGAAGTCTCAACAAATTCAAAAAGATTGAAGTCATACCATGCATCTTTTTGGACCTCTATGAAATTAGAAATCAACCATAAGAAAAAAATCTGGAAAGAACACAAATACATGGACTTTAAGTAACATGCTATAAACAATGAATGCATCATCCAAGGAATCAAACAGGAAATCAGAAAATACATGGAGAAAAAGGAAAATGAAAACAAAGTGGTCCAAACTCTTTGGCATATAGAAAAGCTGTTCTAAAAGGGAGGTTAAGGGGCACCTGGGTGGCTTAGTTGGTTAAGCATCCGACTTCGGCTCAGGTCATGATCACATGGTTCATGGGCTTGGGCGTCNAAAAAAAAAATTCCCTAAGCCAGAAAGAAGGAATGCTAAACATTAGATAAGAAATACACAAAATAGAAACCAAAAAATTAATAGAGCAGTGAAACCTGGAACTAGTTCTTTGAAAGATCACCAAAACCAATTATCTGAAAGCCAAACGCATCAAGAAAAAGAGGACAAAGCAAAATCAGAAATGAAAGAGAAATAACAAATGACACCACAGAAATACAAAGGATTATGAGATAATATTATGAAAAATTATAAGCCAACAAATTCAACAAACTAGAAGAAATGGATTCCCATTCCCAGAAACATATAAACTACCAAAGTGAATCAGGAAGAAATAGAAAATTTGAAGAGACCAATTGCCAGCAATAAAGTTGATTCAGTATCAAAAAACTCCCAAGAAACAAAAGTCCAGGACCAGATAGCTTCCCAGGTGAATTCTACCAAACATTTATTTTTATTTATTTATTTATTTATTTATTTATTTTTAAATAGTTTATCGTCAAGTTGGTTTCCCTATAACACTCAGATCGTATAAATCTTTCGCCTTCTACCAAACACTTAAAGAAGAGTTAATACCATTGTTCACAAACTATTTTAAAAATAGAAGAAGGAAGCACCCAATTCATTCTATGAGGCTAGCATGACCCTGATACCAAAACCAGATAAAGACACTACAAAAAGAGTACTCCAGGCCAATATAACTGATAACCATGGATTCAAAAATCTGCAACAAGGTGTTAGCAAACTGAATTCAACAATACAATAAAAAATCATTCACCATGATCAAATGGTATTTATTCCTGGGATACAAGGGTAGTTCAATACTTGCAAATCAATCTATGTAATATATCACATCTACAAGAGAAAGGGAAGAAAACATATGGATCACCTTTATAGATGCAGAAAAAACATATTGCAAAATACAACATTTAATCATGATAAAAACCCTCAACAAAGTAGGTTTCGAAGGAACATACAACATAATAAAGGCTGTATATGAAAAACCCACAGCTAACATCATATACAATGGTGAAAAACTGAGGGCTTTTCACCTAAGATCAGGAGCAAGACAAGGATATTCACTCTTACCACTTTTATTCAACATAATAATAGATGACCTAGCAATAGCAGTGAGACAAGAAAAAGGAATAAAAGGCATCCAAATTGGTAAGGAAGAAGTAAAACTATCACTATTTTCAGATGACATGACACTATATATACACTTTCTATACAATTAATAATGAAGTAGCAGAAAAAGAAATTAATAAAATAATCCTAGGGGTGCCTGGGTGGCTCAGTTGGTTAAGCATCTGACTCTTGGTTTCAGTTCAGGTCATATCTTATGGTTTGTGAGTTCAAGTCAATGTTAGGATCTGTGCTGAAAGTGCAGAGTCTGCTTGAGGTTCTATCTCTCTCCCTTTCTCTCTGTCCCTCCCCCATTCATGCTTTCTCTCTTTCTCAAAATAAAGAAACTTTAAAAACCAAAGAAAGGAATGCCATTTACAACTACACCAAAAATGATAAATGCCTAGGAATACAATTAAACAAGGAAGTGGAATCCTTTTACTCTAAAAACTATAAAACATTGATGAGAGAAACTGAAGAGGACATAAGCCAATAGAAGCATATTCCATTATCATGGACTGGAAGAACGAATACATATATTTTTAATGTTTGTTTATTTGTGTGAGAGAGAGAAGGAAAGGGGCACATGCACACACACATACACGCACACACACGCACACACGCACGCACGCACACACACACATGCACACAATCTGAAGCAGGCTCCAGGCTCTGAGCTGTCAGCACAGAGCACAACGTGGGGCTCAAACCCACAGACCGCGAGATCCTGACCTGAGAAGAAGTCAGAGGCTTAAATGACTGAGCCACCCAGGTGTCCCTGGAAGAAACGTTATTCAAATATCCATTCCAGGGCCCTGGGTGGCTCAGTCGGTTAAGCATCCAACTTCAGCTCAGGTCATGATCTCATGGCTCGTGGATTCGAGCCCCACGTTGGGCTCTGTGCTAACAGCTAGCTCAGAGCTTGGAGCCTGTTTCAGATTCTGTGTCTCCCTCTCTCTCTGCCCCTCCCCTGCTCATGCTGTCTCTATCTCTCTCTCAAAAATAAATAAAACATTAAAAAAATTAAAATATCCATTTCACCCAAAGCAATCCTATCAAAATACCAATATAATTTTCTACGGAAATAGAACAAACAATCCTAAAATTTGTATGGGAACCATAAAAAAATAGCCAATGCAATCTTGAAAAAGAACAAAATTGGAAGTATCACAACCCCAGATTTCAAGATATACTATAAAGCTGTAGTAATCAAAACAGTATGGTGCCAGTACCAAAAAAGACACATTAATCAATGGAACAGAATAGAGAGCCCAGAAATAAACCAATAATTATATTAATTAATCTTTGACAAATGAGGTAAGAATATACAATGGGAAAAAGACAATCTCTTCAACAAATGGTTTTGGGAAAACTAAACTAAAAGCTAAATTAAGCTATTGGGACTACATCAAAATAAAAAGCTTCTGCAAAGCAAACAATATAATCAACAAAACTAAATGACTACCTACTGAATGGGAGGAGGTATTTGTAAATGACATATCCCACAAAGGGCTAGTATCCAAAATATATAAATAACTTATACAACTCAACAACAAAAAACAAATGATCCAATTAAAATAGGCAGAAGACCTGAATAGAAATTCTCCAAAGAAGACATACAGATGACAAACAGACACATGAAAAGATGCTCAACATCAGTAAACACCAGGGAAAGGCAAATCAAAATCACAATGAGCTATCACCTGACACCTGTTGGAATGGCTAAAATCAAATACAAAAGAAACAACAAATACTGGTGAAAATTTGGAGAAGGAACCCTTGTGCACTGTTGGTGAGAATGCAAAGTTGTGGAGCCACTGTGGAAAACAGTATGGAGTTTCTTCAAAATTAAAATTAAAATAGAACTACTATATGAATAGTAATTCCACTACTGGGTATTTACCCAAAGAATACAAAACCACCAATTGGAAGAAATATATGCACCCCTGTGTTTACTCAAGTATTACTGATAATAGCCAAATAATGGAAGCAACCCAAGTGTCCATTAATGGATGACTGGATAAAGATGTGTTTCTTTATTTCTTTTACTTTCTTTTTTCTTTCATTCTTTCTCTCTCTCCTTTCTTTTACTTTCTTTTTTCTTTCATTCTTTCTCTTTCTCTCTCTCCTTTCTTTTCTTTCTGTTCCTATTTCTAGTTCTCTCTACATATAATGGGATCTTACTCAGCCATAAAAAATAATGAAATCTTGTCATTTGCAACAACATGATGGAGACAGTATAATACTAAGCAAAATAAGTCAGAGAAATACCATGATTTTACTCATAGGTGGAATTTAAGAAACAAAACAAATGAACAACAACAAAAGAGACAAACTNCAACAAAAAACAAATGATCCAATTAAAATAGGCAGAAGACCTGAATAGAAATTCTCCAAAGAAGACATACAGATGACAAACAGACACATGAAAAGATGCTCAACATCAGTAAACACCAGGGAAAGGCAAATCAAAATCACAATGAGCTATCACCTGACACCTGTTGGAATGGCTAAAATCAAATACAAAAGAAACAACAAATACTGGTGAAAATTTGGAGAAGGAACCCTTGTGCACTGTTGGTGAGAATACAAAGTTGTGGAGCCACTGTGGAAAACAGTATGGAGTTTCTTCAAAATTAAAATTAAAATAGAACTACTATATGAATAGTAATTCCACTACTGGGTATTTACCCAAAGAATACAAAACCACCAATTGGAAGAAATATATGCACCCCTGTGTTTACTCAAGTATTACTGATAATAGCCAAATAATGGAAGCAACCCAAGTGTCCATTAATGGATGACTGGATAAAGATGTGTTTCTTTATTTCTTTTACTTTCTTTTTTCTTTCATTCTTTCTCTCTCTCCTTTCTTTTACTTTCTTTTTTCTTTCATTCTTTCTCTTTCTCTCTCTCCTTTCTTTTCTTTCTGTTCCTATTTCTAGTTCTCTCTACATATAATGGGATCTTACTCAGCCATAAAAAATAATGAAATCTTGTCATTTGCAACAACATGATGGAGACAGTATAATACTAAGCAAAATAAGTCAGAGAAATACCATGATTTTACTCATAGGTGGAATTTAAGAAACAAAACAAATGAACAACAACAAAAGAGACAAACTGAAAAACAGACTCTTAACTATAGAGAACAAACTGATGGTTACCAGAGGGGAGGTGATGGCAAGAGGTAGGTAAAATAGTTGAAGAGAGTAAGAATACATTTATCATGATGAGCACTGAGTAACACAAACAATTGTTAGAATTACTATATTGTACATTCCTCCTTCTATAAGGAACTGACATATCTAGTAGGCAGAAATTTAGTAAATATATAGGTGAACCAAACAGTACCAATCACCTAGATCTACCTGAAATTTCTAGACTGTGTAATTCACTAACTGCAGAATACATATTCTTTTTTTTCTCTCTTTTTTTAAATTTTACAAATAGTTTATTGTCAAATTGGTTTCCATATAACACCCAGTGCTCATCCCCAGCAGTGCCCTCCCCCACACCCATAACTNTACATTTCCACCAACAGTGTAGGAGGGTGCCCGTTTCTCCACATCCTCGCCAGCATCTATACTCTCCTGATTTGTTCATTTTAGCCACAATGACTGGCGTGAGGTGGTATCTCAGTGTGATTTTGATTTGTTTTTCCCTGATGATGAGAGATGCTGAGCATCGTTTGATGTGNGTCCGGAAGTCATAGAAGGAGTCCGGAAGTTTTCCTTCGAGTTCTATTTTTCTTGGAATAGCTTGAGAATAATGGGTATTAACTCTGTTTTAGACGTCTGGTAGAATTCCCCAGGGAAGCCATCTGGCCCAGGGCTCTTATTTGTTGGGAGATTTTTGATCACTGATTCAATTTCTTCACTCGTTATGGGTCTGTGTAGCAAATAGCAGGATCTCAACTTTTGTATGGCTGAATAATATTCCATTATATATATGTAGATATCTATCTATATGTTATAGATAAAAATTATAGATATATATATCTCACATGTTCTGTATCCATTTATCTATTAATGGACACTAGGATTTTTGTCCATTATTTGGCTATTGTCAATAATGCTACAATAAACATAGAAATGCACATATCTCTTTGAATTAAGTATTTTTCTATTCTTAGGGTAAATACCCAGTAGCGCAATTACTGAGTCATAGGGTTCTATTTTTCATTTTTTGAGGAATCTCCATACTGTCTTCCACCATGGCTATACCAGTTTGCATTGACACCAACCATGAATGGCGGTTTCTTTTTCTCTGCATCTTTTTCAATACTTGTTTCTTGAGTTTTTTATTTTAGCCATTTTGACCGGTGTGAGGAGAGACCTCATAGTGGTTTTAATTTGCATTTCCCTGATGATTAATGACGTTTAGCATCTTTTCATGTGTCTGTTGGACATGAGTCTGTCTTCTTTGAAAAAATTCCTGTTCAGATTCTCTGCTTATTTTTAATTGGATTATCTGGTGTTTCTTTAGTGTTGAGTTGAATAAGTTCTGTATATATTTTGGATATTAATCATTTATTAGTTATGTTATTTGCAAATATCTTTTTCCACTCAGTGGGTTTCTTTTTCATTTTGCTGATTGCTTTGGTTAGTATGGACATTTTAACAGTATTGTGTCTTCTCATCCATGAACATGGAATATATTTTTAGTTGTTTGTGTCCTCCTCAGTCTGTTTCAACACAGTGTCTTATTTATTTTTATTTTATTTTTTTTTAAGTTTATTTTGAGAGAGAGAGAGAGCATGCATGAGCAGAGGAGGCACAAAGAGAGAGGGAGAGAGAGAGAGAGAGAGAGAATACAAAGCAAGCTCCATCCTGTCAGCACGGAGTCCTATGCAGGGCTCTATGTCACACACCATGAGACCATGACCTAAGCCAAAATTAATGGTTGGACGCCTAATTGAGCCACCTAGATGCCCCATCTTTCAACAGTGCTTTATAGTTTTCAGAATACAGATCTTCACCTCCTTAGGTAAGTTTATTCCCAGATATTTTATTCTTTATGGTGCAATTATAAATGAAAAAGCTTTTTAAATTTCTCTTTCTGCTACTTCATTATTAGTATATAGAAATATGACAGATTTCTATATATTAATTTTATGTCCTGTACCTTTACTNGGAGAGAGAGAGAGAGAGAGAGAATACAAAGCAAGCTCCATCCTGTCAGCACGGAGTCCTATGCAGGGCTCTATGTCACACACCATGAGACCATGACCTAAGCCAAAATTAATGGTTGGACGCCTAATTGAGCCACCTAGATGCCCCATCTTTCAACAGTGCTTTATAGTTTTCAGAATACAGATCTTCACCTCCTTAGGTAAGTTTATTCCCAGATATTTTATTCTTTATGGTGCAATTATAAATGAAAAAGCTTTTTAAATTTCTCTTTCTGCTACTTCATTATTAGTATATAGAAATATGACAGATTTCTATATATTAATTTTATGTCCTGTACCTTTACTGAATTCATTTATTAGTTCTAGCTTTTTGGTAGTTATTTAGGGCTTTCTATATATAGTATCATATGATCTGCAAATAGTGAATTTTACTTCCTCCTTACCAATTTGGTTGCCACTTATTTCTTTTCCTTTTCTGATTTCTGTAGCTAGGAATATCATTGAATAAAATATTACACTTAATAAATGTGATGAGAGTGGACATCCTTGTCTTCTTCCTGATCTTAAAGGAAAAATTCTTAGTTTTTCACCATTGAGTAGGATGCTAACTGTGCATTTTTCATACATGGACTTTATTATGTTGAGATACATTCCTTGTACACCTGCTTTCTTGAGGTTTTTTTTTAAATCAATTTCTTCCTTTTGTGTCTGTTAATAGTTGCCTTGTGTATGCACTGAACTTCCACATTGGGTGCATAAATATTTACAATTGTTATATCTTCTTGTTGGATTAATTTCTTTATGATTATGTAGTATCTTTATCTCCTTTTACAGTCTTTGTTTGAAAAAGTCTATTTTGTTTGTTATAAGTATTGCTATACCAACTTCCTGTTCACTTACATTTGCATGATAAATGTTTTCCCACACCTTACTTTCAATATGCATATGTCTTTACATCTGAAGTAGGTCTCTTGTAGGCAGCATATAGATGAATCTTACTTTTTTAATCCATTCAATTACCTTGTGTCTTTTTTTTTTTTTGAGAGACAGCATGAGCAGGGAAGGGGCAGAGCGAGAGAGAGAGAGAGAGAGAGAATCTGAAGCAGACTCCAGGCTCTGAGCTGTCAGCACAGAGCCTGACGTGGGGCTCAAACTTGTGTACTGCGAGATCATGACCTGAGCTGAATTTGGACACTTATCCAACTGAGCCACCAGGCAGCCCTACCTTGTGTCTTTGAGAGAAGCATTTAGACCATTTATAATCAAAGTAATTATTGATAAGTATGTACTTGTTGCCATATTGTTACTTGTTTTACAGGTTGGGTTTTTTGGGGGTTTTTGTAGTTTTTCTCTGTTCTTTCTTTTCTCTTCCTCCTCCTGGCTCTTTCTTCTTTTGCTCTCTTCCCAGGTTTGATAGCTTTCTTTCTTGATACCCTTGGATTCCTTTCTCTTTATTTTTTGCATATTTATTATAGGTTTTTGATTTGTCATTACCATTAGGTTCCTATAGGAACCTATATAGGTTCCTATATATATCTTATGTATATAGCAGTTTATATTAAATTGATAACAGCTTCAGTTTGATCTCATTCCAGAAGCACTAAATTTTTACTCCCCTTCCATGTTTTATGTATATGTTGTCATACTTTAATTTACATCCTTTTATTTTGTGAAACCCTCAACTGATATCTATAGATGTTTGATTTTGCTGCTTCTGTGCTTTAGCCTCTATATTGGTTTTATAGGTGATTAATCTATTTTTATTATGTTTGTATTTACTTGTGAATTTTTTTCACAAACTTCCTTCCTAAGTTTCTTACTCCTGATTATAGCCTTTTCTTTCAAAGAATTCCCTTTAACATTTCTCATAAGGATGGCTTAGTGGTGATGAACTTTTGTTTGTCTGCAAAACTCCTTCTCTCTCCTATTTTGAATGATAACATTGCTAGATAGAGTATTCCTAGTTGCAGGTTTTATCCTTTCAGGACTTTGAATATGTCATGCCACTTCCTTCTGGTCTGCAAGTTTCTGTTTGAAAATCAGCTGATAGCTTAATTGGATTTCCCTTATATGTAACTGTTTTCTTTTCCCTTGCTGCTTTTAAAATTCTTTTTTTTTATTTAAAGATTTTTTTAAATGTTTTATTTATTTCTAGGAGAGAGAGAGAGAGAGAGAGAGCGTGAGCAGGGGAGGGTCAGAGAGAGAGGGAGTCACAGACTGAAACAGGCTCCAGGCTCCGAGCTGGCAGTCAGCACAGAGCCCGACGCGGGGCTCGAACCCACGAACTGCGAGATCATGACCTAAGCGAAAGTCGGACGCTTAACCGACTAAGCCACCCAGGCGCCCCTCTGCTTTTAAAATTCTATCTTTATCACCACTTTTTGCTATTTTAATTACTCATTGTCTGCTGTGGACCTGCTTAGGTTGATATTGTAGTGGGCTCTCTGTGCCTTCAGATTCTAGATTTTTGTTTCCTTTTCCAGATTCAGGAAGTTTTCAGCTATTATTTATTTAAATTAATTAATTTTCCGCCCTCTTTATACTCTCTTTCTGGGATCCCTTTACAGTAAAACCTTGGATTGTGAGTAACTTGTTCTGCAAGTGTTCTGCAAAATGAGCACACATTTCTAATAAATTTTTAAAAAATTAACATTTATTTATTGTTGAGAGACAGAGCATGAGCATAGGAGGGTCAGAGAGAGGGGAAGACACAGAATTTGAAGCAGGATCCAGGCTCTAAGCTGCCAGCACAGAGCTCAATGCGGGGCTTGAACTCAAAAACTGTGAGATCATGACCTGAGCCAAAGTCAGATGATTAACCAACTGAGCCACCCAGGCACCCCAACATTTCTAATAAATTTTACTTGATTAATGAGTGATGCCTTGCAATATGAGTAGTAGGTGATGCCAAACATCCCGTAATCACAAGTGAGCCAACGGTTCTTGAAATTTGCTTTGATATACAAGTCCTTTGGATTACAAGCACGTTTCCAGAACAAATTATGTTCACAAACCAAGGTTTTACTGTAATATAAATGCGATTATGCTTGATGATGTCGCTAACTTCCCTTGACTTAATCTCATTTTTTATTATTTGTTTTTCTTTTTTGCTGTTCAGCTTGGTTGCTTTCTGTTACTCTGTCTTCAAGGTCACTGATCTATTCTTCTGCCTCCTCTAATCTTCTCTTGTTCACTTCTATTGTATTTTTAATTTCAGCTATTGCGTTCTTCATCTCTGATTGGTTCTTTTTTATATTTATATCTCTAATTCGAAAATCTCACTAAGACCTTCACTCTTTTCTCAAGTCCAGTTACTAAACTTTATGAACATTACTTTGAATTTCTTACAATGCATATTGCTTATCTCTGTTTCATTTAGTTATTTTGCTAGAATTCTGTCCTGTTCTTTCATTTTAAACATATTACTTTGTCTCTCATTTTGCCTCTCTGTTTCCTTCTATGTATTAGGAAAGTCAGTTGTATCTTCTGCTCTTGAAAGTAGCGGCTTTATGAAGAAGAGATCCTGTGATGCCCTATCACACAGTATTCCCTGTTCACTAGACCAGGTGTTTCAGGGGTATCTCCTTTATGGGTTGCATATGCTCTACTGTTGAGGCTGAACTATATTTGCATTCAGTCTGTTTAGCTACAATAGCCCATTTTGCCTCATGTGGTCAGGGTTTGGTGTCTGTGCTGATATGGAGCCAATCCGGGGCTTCCTTTGGCTAGTAGCTGGGCAGTGTCACCTTTATCAATCAAGCCAGATGTCTGCCCTCAGCCCATTTCCTGGGGCTTTGGGTCACACCAAACTGCAGAATGCTCTCCCTGTGTTGTCTCCTTAAGAGTCTTTTGTTGGTGGGCGTAGCCTACAGTTAAACTGTATGTCTGCCCCCAGGTCTATCTGCTGGGACTGCAGTGGAAATGGTATGTGTGGTTATTTTCCCTTCTCTGCAGGACAGTAGTCCCTTTGGTGCTGTACCAGTCCCTGCATGGGCTGATTGTATGATATGTGGCAGGAGCCATTTTGGAAAGGACTCCTGCTGATTAAGGTGGACTGGATGGGGGAATCCACAATGCAACTCTGGGGTAGGGTTGGGGGGAGAAATGGTACCCACCAGCTTTCTTGTTCTTGGAAAAGTCTAAGGATCTCTTTCCCTCCAGTGCATGGAATAAACCACCTTCATGTATACCCTAGCTGCTTTTCAAACTATTGCTTCAATGTTGTATCTCTGCAGGGTTTTTTGTTATGCTCTTTTTAGGGACTCTGTTCCCTATTGCCCTCTGGCTCTTCCAGAACTTAGCCCACTGATTTTTAAATACCCAGAGTTAAGCCCTACTGATTGTAAAAACTTACAAACTTAATCCCCACTGTTTTTCAAAGCCAGATGTTATGGGGATTTGTCTTCCCAGTGCAAGTCTTCCATGTCTGGGGTGCTTGTCTTCTTTCTCTGTGCTTGTGGTGCCCTCCTGTTTGTAGTTAGTCTTTCAGGGAATCTAGTTCCTGACTGTGTCTCCATCCCTCCTACCCTTTTTAATGTAGCCTCCTCTCTGAGTCAACTGTATGAAGTCTGTTCTGCTCATCTTCATATCGTTTCCTGGATTATCCACTGATGTGGCTATTATCTAGGTGTGTCTGTGGGATGAGGTGAGCTTAGGATCCTACTACCTCACCATCTTTAGTCTTACTTTTTCCACCCCCCTTCCCCTCCAATGAGTTGCTAGAACTTCTCTCCTGGACTTCTGGACTCCTTCAAAGACTCTTTTTTCTATGGATAATTGTCTAATTCATTGTTCTCCCAGGACTCCCAATTACTTGGACCTTGGCCCAGACCTTGGTCAAGAGGGGCTGGAGCCATTCTTGGGCACTTCATTATCCATAGGTGGGTCCAATTTCTGTAAGCCAATTACCCAGCTCTTGATTGAATGAGACAGCTCCTGGATCCCTTGGAGTATGGTGCTGGTGACAACCATAGCCCAGTCTTCAGAGGTATGGAATTATTTCTGGGTCTGTGGGTAAGGCCATAGTTATTGAGTCAGCTACCTAGGTATGGGCTTGTCTTCTCCAAATGACTCTCTTTGTTCATAGGCCACTGGGATTTCACAGTCTCCTACTAGGTTGCAAAACTCCCACATAGGCACTTGTGACTGTGAACAGATGTGAAGTTGTTGTGACTGAGTTGGGGAAACATGGGAGGGATATCTTGTTTAGCCATCTTGCTGACATCACTTCTGCATCAATTGATTTTTGTATATTGAAACAGCCTTGCATATTAGGAATAAATTTCACTTGGTTGTGGTGTGTAATTCTTTTTACACCTTACTGGATTGACTGTGCTAATGTCTTGTCGAATATTTTTGCATATATGTTTATGAGAGATATTAGGGTGTAATTTTCCTTTCTTGCAATATCTTCCTCTGATTTTGGTATCAGATGCTGACCTTGCAGAATGAGTTGGGAAGTTTTCCATCTCCTTTGATCTTCTGGAAATTATGTATAGAATTGGAGTAATTTCTTCCTTACATATTTGGTAGAATTAATCAACAAAACTATGTAGGTTTGGTGATTTCTTCTTTGGAAGATTATAAATTGTTGATTTAATTTCTTATAAATTATAGACCTATTGAGATTGTTTCTTCTTGTGTGAGTTTTGGCATATTTTATATTTCATGGAATTGTTCTATTTCATCTAAGTTATAAATTTTGTATTCTTAGAGTTGTTCATAATTGTCTTTGTCCATTTGGACTGCTATAACAAAAATACATAGACTGGGTAAATGGCTTAAACAATTCATTTCACAGTTCTGGAGACTGGGATGTCCAAGATCAAGACTTTTGAAGATTTAGTCTGGGAAGGACCTACTTCAACTTCTAGCTCTTCTCATTGTCGCCTCATATGCTGGAAGAGGCCACAGTGATGTCTTCTTTTTTTTTTTTTTAAATAAGGGCACTGATCCCATTCTAGAGGGCTCTATCCTCAGATATAACAACCTTCCAAAGGACCCACATCCAAACATAATCAGACTGGGGATTCTGTTGCAACATGCAAATTTTTAGAGGATATAAACATTAATAATAATATTGTTATTATCTTTTTATGTTCGTATGATCAGTAGTGATAGTCTCTCTTTCATTTCGATGTTAATTATTTATGTCTTTTCATTTTTCCTTGGTTAGCCTCCCTAGAAGTTAATCAATTTTATTGATCTTTTCAAGGAATCAGATTTGGATTTCTTTGATAAGCTCTATTTAACTTGTTTTAAACTTCATAGGTTTATGCTTTGGTTTTATTAAATTTTTTCTTCTGTTTACTTTGTATGTGATATACTCTTTTTCTAGTTTACTTAAGGTACAAATTGTATTCTTGATTTTAGATATTTCTTCTCTTCTAATATATGCATTCAGTGCTATAAATTTCCTGTAAGCACTGCTTTCACAGCATACCACACATTTTGACAAGTAATATTTTTATTTTATTTAGTTAAAATATTTGAAATTTTATCTTAAGATTTCTACTTTGATTCCTGTGTTATTTAGAAGTGTATTATTTAATATCCGCATATCTTGGGATTTTCCAGCTATCCTTCTGTTAATAATTCTTGATTCAATTTTGTTGTGGACAACGAACATATTTGGTATGATACGTATTTTGAAAAGTTTGTTAAAGTGTGTTTCATAGACTGTATGTGGTTTGCCTTAGTGAATGTTTGAGTTTAAGAATGTGTATTCTAGAGAGAGGCAAGATAGCGGGGAAGTAGGGAGCTCTGTACCTTTCACTCACCCCCATCTCTCAAATGGAGAAGGCCTAAAGCCATAGGACACTGAACCACAGGAGTTTAGGAGGAAAAGGGACGGAGTCTGCTGAGAAAACAACCTTATAGGTGCATGAGTGTGAACTGGAGAAGATAAAATGGGCCAGGACCTGGAGACACAGACGGCTCCTTTGCAGGGAGCTGCAGTGAGTCAAGGGGAAAAGAAGAGTGACTGAAACTGCCCATAGAACTGTCCCTGGAGAAGAGAAAAACAGCTCAGAACAGAGAGTGATCCGGTTTCCTGCTGTGGTGCTGACTTTGGGCTGAGTGCCCCAGTCCTGGGGGAGCCAGGAGAAACTACTCCGCTGCTCTCCCAGTTGGATCTGGAAGAGAAGCGGCCTGCCTAAAACCGTTTCACTGTTCTCCCCTTTCCATCCACAGTTGGGAGGCGACCAGCTTGAAACTGCTCAGAAGGCCTTGGCCTGTGGGTTCATATTTCAGACGGTATTAATAAAGCGTTCAGACTAAGATCTAGAAACGAGGTGGGGCTTGAGACATAGAACACGGCCCACCTTGAGTATGCCATGAGCACAAGGAGATTGGACCCAAAAGAGTGATTTGTATCGCTTGGTTTGAGAAGGGACTGGGGCGCCGCCATATTTCTCACCACAACCACCAAGGCGGGACCTTAGAAAGTGGCCCGCAGGACTGCAGTGGAGGCTAAGACCTGCCTACACCAAACCACCCCCATCCCAGCTGGAGAGCTGCTTTTTTTTTTTTTTTACTAGAGCCCAAGGCAAGACCAACATGGATGCACTACCATGATTAATTCTAGATCAATTCTTTCTATTCAGATATACTTTCCCTTGTCTCATTCGTATCCCTCCTCTCTGCTGGACTGGGCACTCTGGTCATTAGTCACATTTAATCCATTCTCTAGATGTAAATCCTACACTGCAACTGCTACCTTTCTATCTCTCTCTGTGGAGTAATCAGACTATATAGTTTCTCTGAGTAACATTATCTTCATTTTTTTCTCCTCGCCTCCTACCATATTCTCCTCTTTCTCTCTCTGAATTAAGCCTCTTAGTCTCTCTCCCAGGTCACTGTCCAATTTTGCTTTCTCCCCACCCTGTCATTTCTCTCTTTGTATATGCTCTTCATCAGCACTGCATACACCTGGCTCTTTATTTGTAGCTGGGAATTCTGGTTTTATGCTTTTAGACTGTCCTTTGTCTTTTGGGCTATTTTCTTTGTTCTTTTCTTCTCTTTTAAACTTTTATATTGTTACTGTCATTTTTTTCCTCTTTTTTTCCCTTCTTTTTTCCTCCCCATTTTTTCCCCTTTTGGTTTGCTTGTTTGTTAGATTTGTCTGTGAATTTGTGTGCCTTTGTTCCCTGTGTGTTTGTCTGTCTGTTTTCTTTTCTAGGGCTACCTCAAGAAACAAGCCAAAGTACACATGGTAGAGAGTCCCAAATACCACTACAAGTAGGGAAATAAAATAACCAAAGTCTCAACAAGGGAGACCAATAGACACCATTAGAGACACCAAGAGATACTTCTTGAATGGACAGGCCATGGACGGTCAATGAGCCTTCTTTAATACAGCAGTACTTGCAGGTGCAGAGTGCATAACAAGCTTTTAAAGCTAACAAGAAAAAAAAAGAGAAAAAAAAATAAAGCTAACAAGAGACATAAAGCTAGCCAAAATGATGAAACAGGAGAACTCTCCTCTAAAGAACTGCTCAAAACAGATATAAGCAACATAACTGACCAAAAATTTAGAACAAAACCATAAAATTAATCACTGGGCTTGAAAAAGGCTAGGAAGCCTCAACAAAACTATTGCTACAAAAACTATGGAGCTTAAAAATAGATGTGATGAATTTTAAAAATGCTATAAATGAGGTGTGTAATAAAATGGAGGCATCCAATGCACGGATTGAAGAGGCAGAAAGGAGAATAAGTGATTTAGAAGACACAATTATAGAAAAAGAAGAAAAAGAAAAAGAGAGATAAACCGATCCAGGAACATGAAAGAAGAGTTCGAGAGCTCAGCGATACAATCAAACGGAATAATATCCATATCAGAGGAATTCCAGAAGAGGAAGAGAGAGGAAAAGGTGCTAAAGGAGACCTGGAACAAATTATAGCAGTGAACTTCCCCATCCTGGGGAGGGAAGTAGATGTTGAAATTCAAGAGGCACAGAGAACTCCCCACAGACGTAACTTGAATCGATCTTCTGAATGACACATCATAGTGAAATTGGCAAAATATAAGGACAAAGAGAGCATTTTGAAAGGAGCTAGGGAGAAAAGGGCCCTAACATACAAAGGGAAACCTATCAGAGTGGTGACAGACCTATCTACTGAAACTTGGCAGGGCAGAAATGAATGGCAGGAGATTTTCTATATGATGAACAGAAAAAATACACAGCCAAAATCCTCCATCCAGCAAGCCTGTCACTCAGAATCGAAGGAGAGATAAAAGTCTTTCCAAATAAACAAAAATTGAAAGACTTTGTCACCACTAAACCAGCCCTACAAGAAATCCTGAGGGGGACTCTCTGAGGGAAATGTTACAAGGAATGCAAGATGCTAGAACACCACCACAAGAATGAATCCCATAAATGACACAATGACTCTAAACCCATATATTTCAATAATCACAAGGAATATAAATGGGCTGAATGCTCCAATCAAAACACACAGGGTAGAAGAATGGATTAAAAAAAAAATCCATCTATTTGCTGTCTACAAGAAACGCATTTTAGACTGGAAGATACCTTCAGATTAAAAGTAAGGGGATAGATAAGTATCTATAAATCTACTGGAAGTCAAAAGAAAGCTGGAGTAGCTATACTTATATTAGACAAACTGGACTTTAAATTAAAGACAATAAATAGGGATAAAGAAGGGTATTATATAATAATTACAGGGTCTATCCATCAGGAAGAACTAACAATTATAAGTGTCTACGCACCAAATATGGGAGCACCCAAATACATAAAACAATCATACAGAAACAATCTAATAGATAAGAATGTGCTAATAGCAGAGGACTTTAACTCCACTTACAGCAATGGATAGATCAACCAGACAGAAAATCACTAAAGAAACAATGGNTCAGACTTTAGCCTCTACTACAGAGCTGTAATCATCAAGACAGTATGGTATTGGCACAAAAACAGACACATAGACCAAGGGAATAGAGAACTCAGATTTGGACCCAAAAGTGTACAGCCAACTAATCTTTCACAAAGCAGGAAAGAGATCAATGGAAAAAAGACAGCCTCTTTAACAGAGGCTGGGAGAACTGGACAGCAACATGCATAAGAATGAAATTAGATCATTTTCTCAGACCATACACAAAAGATAAACTCAAAATGGATAAAGGACCTGAACATGAGACAGGAAGCCATCAAAACCCTAGAGAAGGCCTGAAACAAACCCCTTGACCTCAACCGCAGCAATTTCTTACTTGACACTTCCCCAAAGGCAAGGGAATCAAGAACAAAAATAAAGTATTGGGACCTCATCAAGATTAAAAGCTTCTACACGGCAAAGGAAACAATCCATAAAACTAATAGACAACCGACGGAATGGGAAAAGATAGTTGCAAATGACATATCAGATAAAGGGCTAGCATCCAAAATCTATAAGGAACTCAACAAACTCCACACCCAAAAAACAAATAATCCAGTGAACAAATGGGCAGAAGACATGTACAGATACTTCTCCAAAGAGGACATCCAGATGGCCAACAGACACATGAAACGATGCTCAGCATCTCTCATTGTCAGGGAAAAACAATCAAAACCATACTGAGATACCACCTCACGCCAGTCAGAGTGCAATTCAGAGGACTCTAGATGCTGGAGAGGATGTGGAGAAATGGGCACCCTCCTACACTGTTGGTTGGAATGTAAGCTGGTGCAACCCCTCTGGAAGACAGTGTGGAGGTTCCTCAAAAAATTAACAATAGAATTCCCCTATGACCCAGCAATGGCACTGCTACAAATTCACCCATAGAATACAGGAGTGCTGATGCATAGGGGCACATGTACCCCAATGTTCACAGCAGCACTCTTAACAATAGCCAAAACATTGAAAGAGCCTAAGTGTCCATCAACTGATGAATGGATCAAGAAGATGTGGTTCATGTATGCAATGGAATACTACTTGGCAATGAGAAAGAATGAAATTGGCCATGTGTAGCAACATGGATGGAACTTTAGGGTGTTAAGCTGAGTGAAATAAGTCAGGCAGAGAAAGACAGATATATGTTTGCACGTATAGGTGGATTAGGAGGAACTTAACGGAGGATTTTGGAGGAGAAGAAGGGGAACAATAGTAGGGGAGAGAGAGGCAGGCAAACCATGAGAGACTCTTGAATGCTGAGAACAAACTGAGGGCTGATGGGAGTGGGGGAGAGGGGAAGCGGTGTGATGGGTATGGGGGAGGGCATGTGTTGGGATGAGCACTGGGTGTTATATGGAAACCAACTTGACAATAAACTATTTAAGGAAAAAAAAATAAAAATACTTAATTCAAAGAGATATGTGTACCTCTATGTTTATTGTAGCATTATTGACAATAGCTAAATAATGGAGAAAAATCCAAGTGTCCATTGGAAAAATGGATAAAGAAAATGTAAGATATATATATATATATAACATATATATATTTATAATTTTTATCTATAACATATAGATAGATAGATATAATGGAATATTATTCAGCACAACTGAACACAAAAGTTCAGTTCCTGCTATTTGTTACAACATAGATGGACCTAGAGCATACAATGCTCAGTAAAATAGTTCAGTCAGAGAAAGACAAATACCATATGATTTCACTCATGTGGAATTTAAGAAACATAAATGAATAAAAGGGAAAAAAAAGAGACAAACAGGACTCTTAACCATGGAGAACAAATTGATGGTTACCTGAGGGGAGGTAGCTGGGGGGATGGGTGAGATAGGTGAAGATGATTAAGGTACACTTATCATGATGAGTAGTGATTAATATATAGAATTGTTGAATCACTATTTTGTATACATGAAACTAATATGACACTGTTATGTTAACTACACGGCAATTAAATTTTTAAAAAACACAAAATATTACATTATACTTGTCATAATGGCTACAATCTAAAAGATAAGAAATAACAAATGTTGGCAAGAATATGGAGGGAAAATGAGCCTTTGTGCAGTGTTGGTGGAAATGCAAATTGGTATGGCCACCATAGAAAAGAGTATGGAGGTTCTTCAAAAAATTAAAAATAGAATTACCACATGATCCAGTAATTCCCCACTGTGTATTTACCCAAAGAAAATGAAAACAATAATTAAAAAAGATATATGCATCACTATGTTTATTATAGCATTATTTACAATAGCCAAATTATGGAAGCAACCCAAGCATCTATCCATCAATGAATGGATAAGGAACATGTGGGATGCATGGATACACACACACACACACACACACACACACACACACACACACAGAGGAATACTACTTAGCCTTAAAAAAAAATGAAATCTTGCCATTACAAAAACATGGATGGATCTGGAGGGTATAATGCTAACTGAAATCAGAGAAAGACAGATACCATATAATTTCACTCATATGTGGAATCTGAGAAACAAATGAACAAAGCAGAAAGAAATAGAGAGAGAGAGAGAGGGAAAGAAGGAAGGAAGGAAGGAAAGGAGAGGAGAGGAGAGGAGAAGACAGGAGAAGAGAGGAGAGGAGAGGAAAGGAAAGGAAGGAAGGAAGGAAGAAGGGACAAACAATTAAAAAGTTTAAAAAAGACTCAAATACAGAGAAAAGGCTGGTGGTTGCCAGAGATAGGTAGTTGGGGGAATGGGTGAAACAGGTGAAGGGGATTCAGAGTACCTTTANGTTTAAAAAAGACTCAAATACAGAGAAAAGGCTGGTGGTTGCCAGAGATAGGTAGTTGGGGGAATGGGTGAAAGATATTTTCTCTTGATGAGAAATATATGGAATTGTTGAATTATTATATTGTACACTTGAAAGTAAAAACAAAACACTCTATGTTAATTATATTTAAATAAAAAGAAAAGAAAAATGTAAGTTGGACATATTGGAGACGGTAAGAGGAAAAGTTTGACCTTATCTGTATCACCCTTCCCCCAAAGCAACACAGCTCTTAGTAAAGAGAGCCATTCCTGGGTTGTGACTTCTCCCAAAGAAGAAAAGTAAAAGTGTGAGTGAGTGCCCGGCTTCCCCAACTGTGTAGGATGCTGCCAAAATCAAAACAAAACAAACAAACAAACAAAAACCACATTTTTCTCTTGCATCATCCAGTGTACTGAGACTTGAGCTCTATGACTTGGGAGTGGTAAGCAGCTAGGTAAACAGTGGGTAGGGTTGGAACTAAATGTTTCAAGGGGATGTAAATCCTAGGTATTCCATTGGGAAACTGTCCAAAAGCCACTGGTGACACCTCTCCTTAGATTCCTCAGCTGGCCCATAGGCAGCCCCAATGCTCCATGTGTCACCCACACTCATCCCCTACCCCATGGCTGACTCTCTGTGCCAACTCCCAACAATAGCAAGTGTGAACTTTTGAAGATTGCTAGTGAGCAAATGCAGGAAGCTGGTCCTAATCTGTAGCCCTCAAAAAGCCTTGGAAAAGCAAAAGGAAGGTTGTTGGAACATGGCTAAACTCTGCATGATCAAGAAAAGGCATAAAAGCTAAAGAATTTTTCCACACGAGGTATGGAGCATGTATATCTGTAGCAGGTCAGAATCTCTAGGAAGGCTGATAGAAGGCATCTCTCTCCTGAAGGGGGAGACTGAAGAGGGTGAATTGAAGACTGAAGGGAATGAATGCTACCTCAAATGCAGACGGCAGCACAAGAGTTCAAGGAACATGAAAAATAAAGAAAACATGACACCACCAAATCATAATACTCTTCCAGCAACGGGTACCAAAGACATGAAGATTCACACTACAAAAAATTCAAAATAGCTGTTTTATGGAAGTTCGATAAGATACAAGTAAACACAAAAATACAATTCAACTAAATCATGAAAACAATGCATAAACAAAATGAGGAGTTTAACAAAGAGAAATCATTAAGGAGAAAGAAATTCTGGAGCTTAAGAATATGATGAATGAATGTAGGGGCAGCCTGGGTGGCTCAGGCAGTTAAGCATACAAGTTCTTGGTTTCAGCTTGGATCATGATCTTATGGTTCATGGGTTCGAACCCCATATTGGGTTCCACGCTGACAGTAAGGAGTCTGCTTGGGATTCTCTGTCTCCCTCTCCATCCCTACCCCGCTCTTTCTCTTTCAAAATATACAACACTCTGGTAAAGTTAAGTATACAGTCAGATTCAGAGTACCCTAAGAGCATAATATGGTAATCTGTTAGCCACTTAACTCTAATAAAAAGATTAAAGGACAAGAGTATTAAAGCAACTATAGCTAAAATTATATGTTAATGAATTGATCATAGTAAAATAATGAATATAAAAACAGGCAAATTGTGATATCAAAAACGTAAAGTGGGGGGAGTAAATGGGTCATCTCTGTATGTGATCAAAGTTCAGCTATTATCATATAAAACAGTTATGTCTGCAAGATGTTTTATGTGTCATGATAATCATAAAACAAAAACCTATAGTAGATACACTAAATATAAAGAGAAAGGGGGGCGCCTGGGTGGCTTAGTCGGTTGGGCGTCCGACTTTCGCTTAGGTCATGATCTCGCGGTTCGTGGGTTCGAGCCCCGCGTCGGGCTCTGTGCTGACTGCCAGCTCAGAGCCTGGAGCCTGTTTCAGTTTGTGTCTCCCTCTCTCTCTGACCCTCCCCTGCTCACGCTGTCTCTCTCTCTCTCTCTCCTAGAAATAAATAAAACATTAAAAAAAATTAAAAAAAAAAAAGAGAGAAAGGAATCAAAGCTTACCATTACACAAAATCATCGGTCAACAAAGGAAGACAGCAAAACAGAAAGAAAGGAACATGAGAACTACAAAACAGCCAGAAAATAATTAGTAGGATGTTACTAGGAATCCTAACCTATCAATAATTACTCTGAATGTAAATGGATTAAATTCTCCAAACAAATGTCATAGAGTGGAGTTAAGACCCAACTAAATGCTGCCTATAAGAGACTTACTTCAGGTTCAAGACACATATAGGCTCAAATGAAGGGATGGAAAAAAGATATTCCATGCAAGTAAAAACAAAAATAGAGAAGGGGTAGCTATACTTTTATCAGACAAATAGACTTTAATTTAAAAAACTGTAATAAGAGATAAAGCCATTACCTGATGACAAAGGGGTCAATTCATCAAAAAGATATGGTAGCTATAAATACATATATATATATATATATATACACACACACACACATATATATACACTCAAAATTAAAGAATCCAAATATATTAAGTAAATGCTAACAGAATTGAAGGGGAAAATAGACAACAACAACACTACAGGACTTAAAAGCAATTCTCCAAAAGAAGAATAAAGCTGTAGGTATACTTCCTGATTTACAATTGTATTACAAGAATAATAATCAAAACAGTATGGCGCTGACATAAAAAATAGACATAGACCAAAAGAACAGGATCGAGAGGCCAAGAATAAACCGTCACATATATGGTCAACTAATATTTGACAAGGAAGCCACAAATATTGAATGAAGAAAGGACAGTCTCTTTAATAAACAGTGTTGGGAAAACTAGATAATTACAGACAAAGTGCCATCTTATTCTACTCACAAAAATTAACTCTGTGAATTAAAGATTTAAATATAAACTTAATTCCATAAAATACCTAGGAGGAAAAAACAGGGAAAGCACTCCTTGACATTGCTCTTGGCAGTTATTTTTTTTTAATATGACATCAAAAGTGCAAGGAAAAAAGCAAAATTGAAAACAAAATAAATAAGTGGGTGTATATCAAACTGAAAAGCATCTGCAAAGCAAATGAAGCATACTCATGGCTTCCTTGCAAACCATCTCTCAGATAAGGAGTTAATATCCAAAATATATAAGGAACTCACATAACTTAGTAGCAAAATAATAACTAATTTTTAAAACTAATTAATAAAATTTTTATTAGTCTTATTTTTCCCCATTTTTGGAAGTCATCTATTATTACCTGGGCTTTGAGCTACCATCTGTACTCATTTGCTTAGCCCAATATATCTTTGATCCCACTCAACTCCCCTGTGCTGTTATTGGTGAAAATATTACATATTTTATGTATGATAGAATTATACAATACTGTGTTATTATACAATACTGTTTTATATAACTGCCTTTTAAATGAGTTTAAAATTAAAAATATGCATTTATATTGTTTTTCATAATTATATAATTACCTTTACTGTCACTCTTTCAGTGTGTGTATTGATTTGAATTACCCTGTGAGGTCAATTACTTTCAGTCTAAAGAACTTCATTTAATGTTCTTATAAAGTGGATCTGCTAACAATGTTTTGTTTATTTGGTTATGTCTCTATTTTGTCCTCTTTTTGTTAGGTAATTTTGTTGGATATAAGATTCATGGTTGGCAGGTATTTTCTGTTAAGAATTTTGAATATGTTATCCCACTGCCTTCTGGATTCCATTGTTTCTGCCGGGAAGTCAGCTGTTAATCTTACTGGGTTTCTCCTGGAAGTAACAAATCATTTTTCTCTCGCTACTTTTAAGATATTGTCCTTATCCATGGCCTGTAGCATGTTTATTATAATATGTTTGTTTCTGGCTCTCCTGACCTTAATTCCACTTAGAACTAGTTGAGCATCCAAATGTTAAGATTAATTTTTTTTAAATTTGCTTTCAGCAACCATTCCTTCAAATATTTCCTCTGCTCCTTTCTCTCTCCTTTCTTCTCCTTCTGGAACTTTCATTATATGTATGTTCATGTGCTTAATAGTGTCCTACATTTCTCTAAGACTCTGTTCATTTTCCTTCATTCTCTATCTCTAAACCACCAGTTCTTTCCTCAGCCAGGTCAAATCTACTGCTGAGCCCCTCTCATTTTTCATTTCAGTTACTGTGGTTTTTCAATTCCAGACATTCCCTTTTGTTGTTTCTTAAAGATAATTTCTACAAGTTTATTTATATTCTTTATTTAATGAGACATTATCAACATATCTTCCTTCACTTATTTAAGCATGTTTCATTTAATTCTTTAAACATGTTTATAATGGATACTTTGAAATTTTGCCTGTCAAATTTGACATCTGGTTGTTCTCAAAGCAATTTTTGTTGTCTGCTACCTCCATCCCCTATTCCATTGATCTATTTGTCTCTATTCCATTGATCCATTTGTCTCTTCTTGTACCAGTCCTGTACCATCTTGAACACTGTAAGCACTATAGTAAATCTTTAAGCCAGGTGGTGTTCTCCTTCAGTATTTAATGTGCTATTCTGTATCTTTTGCTTTTCCATGTAAACTTTATAACCGATTTGTTAATATCCACAAAACAACCTACTGAAATTCTGGCTGAGACTGAATTGAATCTACACATCAATTTGGGAAAAATTAACATCTTAACAGTAACAAGCCTTCCTAGTCGTGAACATGGACTCTTTCTCCATTTATTTAGAGTTTTGATTTCTTTCATCAAAGATTTATAATTTTTCCTTATATATATCTTGTACACATTTTGTTAGATTTGTAAGTGTAAACACTTCCAAACTCATTCTATCAGGCCAGTATTATTCTGATACAAAAAAAAAAAAGACAAGACATTAATGACAAGGAAAGAAAACTATAGACCATTATCTCTTAGGAATATAGACACCATATCCTCAACAAAATACTAGAAAAAAATCCAGCAACATAAAAGTTAATTATACATCATTACTGGGGCGCGTGGGTGGCTCAGTCAGTTAAGCGTCCAACTTCAGCTCAGGTCATGATTTTTCAATTCATGGGTTCGAGCCCCATAACAGGTTCTGTGCTGACAGCTCAGATTCTGGAGCCTGCTTCAGATTCTGTGTCTCCCTCTCTTTCTGCCCCTCTCCCACTTGCACGCTGTCTCTCTCTCTCTCTCAAAAATAATAAACATTTAAAAAAAATTATACTCCATGACTAAGGTGGGACTTTACTCAGGAACACAAAGTTGGTTTAACAACTGAAAATCAATTAATGTAATATATTTTACCTATAAAATAAAAAACAAAAACCATATGATCATTTGGTTCAAATGATCCAAAAGACACAGAAAAGGCATTTGAGAAAAAACCTTCAGCTAGCATCACACTTAATGGTGAAGCACTAAATATGAAGCACAAGGATGTCCCTCTCCTCTTGCCACTTCTATTCACATTGATCTAGAAGTTCTAGGTAGGGCAACTGACCAAAAAGAAATAAAAGCATTCAGATTGGAAAGAAAGTAAAAATTATCTGTTTGCAAATTACACAGTCTTGGATATAGAAAATTGCAAGTAATCCACTAAAAATGATGAGAATGAATAAGTTCAGCTAAGTTGTAGGATACAAGATCAATGTATAAAACTCAATTGTATTTTTATGCATTCACAATGAATAATCCAAAAATGAAAATAACAACACTGTCATAGTAGAATCCCTAAGAATAAAATACTTAGGAATAAATTTAACAAAAGAAGGCGTAACTTATACTCTGAAAACAAAATATTATTGAAAGAAACTAAATATTTAATAAATGAAACTACAGCCAATGTTCACTGATCAGAAGACCTAATAATGTTAGGATGGCTGTAGTTCCCAAATTATCTACAGATTCAACATAATTCTTATCAGAATCTCAAGTAGGTCCTTTACAGAAATTGCCAAGTTGATTCTAAAATTCATATGAAAACTCAAAAGACCTAAAATAGCCAAAACAATCTTGAGGGGAAAAAAAAAATCCAACCAAGGAAGACTCATGCTTTCCCATTTTAAAACTTACTACAAAGCAATGGTAATTAAGACTGGGGTACTGCCATAAGTATAAAAACATAGATCAATGCAATAGAATTAAGAGCACAGAAATAAAATCATGTGCTTATAATATACTGATTTTCAATAAGGGTGTCAGGAGCAAATGTTGATTAGACAACTAGATAACCAGATGCAAAAGAATGAAGTTGGACCTTTACTTCACACTATGTACAAAAAATTAAAATAAAGCAAGGACCTAAATAGGGGGCTTGGACCCCTATCACTTTGGAAGTGATAAAAAGTATCTAAAACTGTGGTAAAGGCTGCACAACTCTGTGAATATACTAAACACATTTGGATTATACACCTCCAATGGATGAACTGTATGTCATGTGAATCATATCTCAAAAAAATCTGTTACAAAACCCCACAAAAATGTGTAGGATGATGCAGCTAAAGCAGTGTATAGAGAAAAATGTAAAACTTTAAACAATTAAAGAAAAATGGCCTAAAACTAATCATCTAAGTGTCCACCTTAAAATTTAAAAAATAAGGGTAAATTAAACATAAATGATGTAGAAGGAAATAATATAGCCAAGAAATCAATGAAATATAAAACCAACAATAAATAAAAACCAAAGAAATTAATACTGATACTTTGAAAACATTAACGTAATGATAAATTTCCAACTAAACCGATGAAGAAAATTGAGAAGTCATGAATTATCAATACCAAGAATGCAAAAGGGATGACACCAAAAATTATAAATAACTTTTTGACAACAAATTTGGCAACTTCGATGAAATAGACAAATCTTAGAAAAATATAAATTGCCATAGCTGATTTAAGAAGAAACAGAAAATCTGAATAGCTCCAAATCAATGAAAAAATTCAAGTAATAATTTAAAATTCCCCCTCCTCAATTTCCAGGCCCATATGGTTTTACTTGTGAATTCTACCAACAGTTAAAGAGGAAATAATAACAATATACAAACTAGAATAGAGAAAGGAACACATCCATTTATTCTATAAGGAAGGATTAACCTGGCTAACATACCTCAGTAATTTATAAAGCAGATTAACAAAATCTCAAAATCTGACCATGACATTACAAGACAATCATAGATCAATATCCTCATGAAACAGATGCAGAAACCCACAACAAAATATTATAATTAACCAATTTATTTAAAATATTAGCAATCCAATAATTTATTTTGAAATATTAGCAACCTAATAATTTATTTTAAAGGGTAATATGTCATGACCAACCATATTTATTCCAGGAATATATTTTTAAAACTTTTAATTTTTATTAAGCAAATTCTTTTTTTCTTAAATAGTTTATTGTCAAGTTGGTTTCTATATAACACCCAGTGCTGATCCCCACAGGTGCCCTCCTCCATGCCCATCACCCCTTTCCTCTTCCCCCCATACCCATCAGTCCTCAGTTTGTTCTCTCCCTTACCACAGGGCTTGAACTGACAACGCCAAGGATCAAGAGTCATATGCTCCACTGACTGAGCCAGCCAGGCATCCCTTCATGAATGATTTTTAAAAATCAATCAATGTATTAACCATTTTAACAGGCAAAAAATAAATAAATAAATAAATACATAAATAAAAATGATATGACCATCTCAATAGCTGCAGAAAAGGCATTTGATAAAATTCTATACCCACTCATGATAAAAATTGTAAGTAAACTTATAAGAGGTCATCAATGTGATAAAATGTTTCTACAAAAACATGCAGCTAATATCATACACAAAAAAGAAATACTGAATCCTTTTTCCTAAAGATGACAAATGAGGCTAAGATGTCCACTCTCATCACTTTTATTCAAAACCAGACAGAAATAAAAGGCATTTAGGTTGGGGAAAAAAGAAGTAAAACTATCTTTATATGCAAAGGAAATGACCATATATGTAGAAAATCCTTTAAATTCTACAAAAAAAAACCCCTATTAGAACTAAAAAAATAAATTTAAGCAATATTACAGAATAAAAGAAAATTCTACCCTATTTCTGTGTACAGACTACGAAAAACTGCAATAAAAAATTTATGAATGAAATGTCATTTACAATAGCATTTTAAAAACCCATAAGATAATGAAGGATTATATATATATATATACACACACACACATATATTAATATCTATACACGAAAAAGTATAAAACATACGGATACACTATATTTATGTCCCTGAAGACTCATTATGGTTAAGATCTTCAACTTGCTCCAAATTGATCTGTACATTCAACACCATGCTATCAAACTCCATATAGGTTTTTTCTGTAGAATATAACTCATTCTAAAATTTATATGGAAATGAAGAGGCCGCATAACAGCTGACCTTCTCAGAAAGAACACATTTGGATGATTCACACTAATTCATTTCAAGACTTTCTCTAAGGCTGTATTAATTAATGAAGCTTTATATGATACTGGCTAACTATGATACTGGCTAAGAATAGACATATATATCCATGGACAGAAGAGTTCAGAAATAGATACATACATACAGAATCATTTTATTTTTGCTAAAAGTTCTTAGATAATTCAGCGGTGAAATACAGTCTTTTCAACAAATAGCACTGGACAACTTCAAATCCACATAGGGAAAAAAATAAACCTTGATTATCTTACATCATACATAACTATCACTTCAAAATGTGTCATAAACCAAAATATAAAAGTGTAAGATTTCTGGAAGAAAAATAAAAGAAAGCCTGTGCATCTTGTTGTAGGCAAAGACTTATAAGATAGCAAATACAAGTACAAAGTATGAAAAGAAAACTGATAAACTGGACTTGACCAAAAATTTAAAACTTTTTCTCTTCAAAAGATTTAAAAAGGCAAGCCAATGACTGGGAGAAAACATTTTTTAAAAACATACATATGACAAAAGAACATCTAGAATATGCCAAAAAATTCTTACAACTTAGTAACAGGAATCATAATTTTTAAAACGGGCAACAGATTTGAACAGACACTTCACAAAAGATATTTTCATGAACAGTAAGAATGTGGAAAGCTGCACAACATTATTAGTCAAAAAGGAAATGCAAACTAAAACTACAATGTGACATTACATGTGTCAGGAAAGATGGGAAAACCACTGAAACTCTCATTCAATGCAAGTGGGAGAGTAAAGTGATACAACCAGTTTGCAAAATAGTTTGTCAGTTTCTTACAAAGTTAAGTCTACTTATCATATGATCCAGCAATTCTACTGCTGGTTTTTTACCCCAGAAAAAGTGAAAATTTATGCACAAAGACTTGCATATGATGTTCATGGCAATTTTATTCATAGTGGTCAAAAATTATAAACAATCTGTTATAGACTAAATTGTGTCCCCTCAAAATGCATATGTTGAAGCCCTAACATCCCAGGGTGACTGTACTTGGAGACAGGGCCTTTATGAAGGTAATTAAGGCTAAATGAGATCATAAGAATGGGGATGTAATCAAATATGACTGTGCCCCTACAAGAAGAGACAGTCCCCAGGGATGCACATGCACAAAAGAAAGGCCTTGTGAGGACACAGTAATAAGGTGGTCAATCTGCAGACCAAGTTGAGAGGCCTCAGAAGAAACTTAAACTGCCAGCACCTTTATCTTGGAGTGCCGAATTGCAGAACTGAGAAAACATAAAGTTATACTGTTTAAGCCACCCAATCTGTGTTATTTTGTTTTGTAGAGTTAGCAGACTAATGAACAGACTAAACGTCCAGTAATAGGTGAATAAACAAATTGTGATATGGCTATACAACGAATCAACAATATGAACTAATGAATGAACCACATGCAACATGTATGAACTTCAACATCATTATGCTAAGTGAGACAAGTTAAGACACAAATGAATACTTACTCTCTGATTCCATTTGTGTGAAATTTTAGAGAAAGCAAATCTTATCTATAGTGACAGAAAGAAAATCAGTAATTGCCTAGGGATTGGGATGGATTGACTGCAAAAGGGCTGGAAGAAATGTTAGGAAGGTGATGGAATGTTCTATACTATAACATGATTATAGAGATGACTGTGAAAAAGTATTCATTTGTCAAAACTCATCTGATCATACTTAAAATGAAAGCTTTTTATTGCATGTAAGTTATATTTCAGTACAGATGGTTAAAAATTAGGTATCTAGCAGTTCATGAACAATAAACAAACTAGATAGCTACATTAATACATAAAACACACATTAAAGAGTTATTCAGGTGACTCATTACACATTTATATTTTTATCCTAATATATAAAATGCTGCACTAATAGCAGTCTTGAAAATACAGCAAAAACTGAGAAAATAATTTAGAGAAAAATAGACAAACCCACAATTATAGAGGAGGATCTTAAGACATTTCTTTCAGTAACTAAAAATCAAAAATACAAATTTGGCAAGGGTATTTAAGAATTGAATGACACTGTAAACAAGCCTAATCACATGTATATATAAATATATGACATATAAATATATATAATATGCATATGCCCCCCAAATAAGTAAATACACATGCTTTTCAAGTTTATTTGGAGTATTATCAAATATTGTGTATACTGCCACTAAGCAAGCCTTAACAGATACCAAAGAGTTAATATCATATAAGCCATATTATTTCATAATATACAACAAAACTAGATATAAAAACAGAATAATAACCTCAAGTCCCCCATGCATTGGAAATTTTAAAAATAGCTTCAGGAATCATAATTACTTTTAATATAAACGGACTAAACACTCCAATCATAAGACATAGAGTATCAGAATGGATAAGAAAATCAAGATCTATCTGTATGCTATTTACAAAAGACTCAGTTTAGACCTAAAGACACTGTAGATTGAAAGTGAGGGGATGGAGAAACATTTATCATGCAAACGAATGTCAAAGGAAAGCCAGAGAGCAATACATGTATATCAGAGAGCTACACTTTAAAACAAAGACTATAACAGAGACAAAGAAGGGCATTATATAATCATAAAGGGGACAATCTAAGAAGATATGACAATTGTAAAAATTTATACACTCAACATGAGAGCACCCAAATATATGAAACAATAACAAATGTAAAAGGAACTAATTGATAATATTAAAATAGTAGGGGACTTTACCACCCCACTTATATCAATGGACAGATCATCTAAACAGATAATAAACATGAAAACAATGACTTTGAATGACACACTGGACCAGATGGACTTAACATATATTCAGAACAGTCCATCCTAAAACAGCAGAATATTTACTCTTTTCAAGTGCACATGGAACATTCTCCAGAATAGATCACATATTTAGGTCACAAAACAGGCCTCAACAATTACAAAAAGACTGAAATCATACCATGCACCTTTTCTGACCATACTGCTATGAAACTAGAAGTCAATCGTAAGAAAAAATTTGAAAAGGCCACAAATACATTGAGGTTAGATAACATGATACTAAACAATGAATGGGTTAACCATGAAATGAAAGAAGAAATTTAAAAATACATGAAAACAAATGAAAATGAAAACACAATGGTCAAAAACCTTTGGGATGTAGCAAAAATGGTCCTAAGAGGGAAGTATATAGAAATACAGGCCAACTCATGAAGCATGAAAAACCTCAAATACCCAATCTCATCTTACACCTAAAGGAGCTAGAAAAAGAACAAATGAAGCCTAATCCAGCAGAAGGAAGAAAATAATAAAGATCAGAGGAGAGATAAAGAATACAGAAACTAAAAAAACAATAGAACATATCAATGAAACTAGGACCTGACCCTTTGTAAAAATTCATAAAATTGAAAAACCTATAGCCAGACTTACCAAAAACAAAAGAGAAAGGATCCAAACAAATAAAATCATGAATGAGAGAGGAGAAATAACAACCAAAACCACAGAAATGCAAACAATTACAAGAGAATACTATGAAAAATTATATGCAAACAAACTGGACAAACTGGACAAACTGGAAGAAGTAGATAAATTCCTAGAAACATATAAACTACCAAAACTGAAACAGGAAGAGAGAAAAAAGTTGAACACACTAATAAACAGCAAAGAAATTGAATCAGTAGTCAAAAAGAAAAAAAGAAACCCCAACAAACAAAAGTCCAGGGCCAGAAGGCTTCACAGGCAAATTCTACGAAACATTTAAAGAAGACTTAATAGCTATTCTCCTCAAACTATTCCAAAACATAAAGAAGGAAGGAAAACTTCCAAATTCATTCTATGAGGCCAGCATTACCTTGATACCGAAAATAGATAAAGACTCCGTTAAAAAGAAAACTATACGCTAATATCCCTGATCAACAGGGATGCAGACATTCTCAATAAAAGCTAGCAAAACTGAATTCAAGAATACATTAAAAAAATCATTTCACTGCCATCAAGTGGGATTTATTCCTAGGTTGTGAGGTTAGTTCAATATTCACAAATCAATCAGTGTGATGTACCACATTGATAAAAGAAAGCATAAGATCCATGCAATCATTTCAATAAATGCAGAAAAAGCATTTGACAAAGTACAACATCATTCATGATAAAAACCCTCAATAAAATAGGTTTAGAGGGAACATACCTCAACATAATAAAGGCCATATATGAAAGGCCCACAGATAATATCATCATCAATGGGGAAAAGTTCTTCCTCTACAGTCAGGAACAAGACAAGGATGTTCACTCTCACCACTGTACTAGTGCTAGTACCACTAGTACTATAAGTCCTAGTCACAGCAATCAGAAAACAAAAAGAAATAAAAGGCATCCAAATCGGCAAGTAGGGTGTAAAACTTTCACTATTTTCAGATGAAATGAGATGATATTCTATATAGAAAATCCAAAGGGTCCAACAACTGCTAGAACTGATACACAAATTAAGTAAAGTTGCAGGATATAAAATCAATGTACAGAAATTTGTTACATTTCTATACACCAATAATGAAGCAGCAGAACAAGGGGCGCCTGGGTGGCTTAGTCGGTTAAGCGTCCGACTTTCGCTTAGGTCATGATCTCACGGTTCGTGGGTTCGAGCCCCGCGTCGGGCTCTGTGCTGACTGCCAGCTCAGAGCCTGGAGCCTGTTTCAGTCTGTGACTCCCTCTCTCTCTGACCCTCCCCTGCTCACGCTCTCTCTCTCTCTAGAAATAAATAAAAAAAACCTTAAAAAAAAAAATGAAGCAGCAGAACAAGAAATTAAGGAATCAATCCCATTGTCAATTGCACCAAAAACCACAAGGTACCTAGGAATAAACCTACCAAAGAGGTGAAAGACCTGTACTTTGAAAACTATAAAACACTGATGAAAGAAATTGAAGACACAAAGAAATGGAAGGACATTCCATGTTCATAGGCTGAAAGAACAAATATTGTTATAATGTCTCTACTACCCAAAGTAATGTACAGATAAAATGCAATCCCTATCAAAATACCAATAGCATTTTTCACAGACCAAGAACAAACATTCCTAAAATTTGTATGGAATCACAAAGACTTGAATAGCCAAAGCAACCCTGAAAAAGAAAAGCAAAGCTGGAGGTATCACAGTTCCAAATTGCAAATTATACTACAGAGCTGTAGTGATCAAAACAGCATGGTACTGGCACAAAAATAGACACATAGAACAATGGAAAAGAATACAAAACCCAGAAATAAACCCACAACTAAATGGCCAATTAATCTTCAACAAAGCAGGAAAGAATGTCTAATGGGAAAAGATAGTCTCTTCAACAAATGGTGTTGGGAAGACTGGAGAGCAACATGCAAAAGAATGAAACTGGGCCAATCTCTTACACCAAACACAAAAATAAATTCAAAATGGATTAAAGACCTAACTGTGAGACCCAAAACCATCAAAATCCTAGAGGAGTATACAGACAGTAACCTCTTTGACAACAGCTGTGGCAACTTCTTTCTAGATATGTCTCCTGAGACAAGGGAAACAAAAGCAAAAAAAAAAAAATTTATTGGGACTTCATCAAAATAAAAAGCTTCTGCACAGCAAAGGAAATAATCAACAAAACTAAAAGGCAACCTATGGAACAGGAGAAGATATTTGCAAATGACAAATGATAAATGATAAAGGGTTAGTATCCAAAATCTACAAAGAACTCATCAAACTCAAAACCCAAAATATGAATAATCCAATTAAAAAATGGATAGAAGACATGAATAGACACTTGTCCAAAGAAGACATCCAGATGGCCAACAGACACATGAAACAATGCTAAACATCACTCATCCTCAGAGAAATACAAATCAAGACTACAGTGAAATATTACCTCACTCCTGCCAGAATGGCTAAAATAAAAAACACAAGCAACAGTAGATGTTGCTGAGGATGTGGAGAAAGGGGAACCCGTCCTGCACTGTTGGTGGGAATGCAAACTGGTGCAGGTACTCTGGAAAATATATGGCAGGTCCTCAAAATATTAAAAATAGAACTATCCTATGATCTAGCAATTGCACTACTGGGTATTTACCCAAAGAATATAAAATACTAATGCAAAGGGATACATGTACCCCAGTGTTTATAGGAGCATTAATTACAATAGCCAAATTATGGAAACAGTCCACTTGTCTATCAGCCAATGAATGGATAAAAGCTGTGGTATACATACACAGCGAAACATTACTCAGCCATCAAAAAGAATGAAATGTTGCCATTTGCAACAACATGGATGGAGCTAGAGAGTATTATGCTAAGTGAAATAAGTCAGTCAGAGAAGGACATATGACATGATTTCACTCATATGTGGAATTTAAGAAACAAAATAATGAGCAAAGGGGAAAAAACGAGACAGGGAGGCAAACCAAGGAACAGACTCTTGACTATAGAGAACAAACTGATGGTTACCATAGGGGAGGTGAATGGGGATCGGGGATTAAGGAGGGCACTTGTGATAAAGCACTGAGTGTTGTATGGAAGTTTTGAATCACTATATTGTACACCTGAAACAAATATTAAAATATATGTTAACTACTGCAATTTAAATAAAAACTTTGAAAAAAGAAAATAAACTAAGTGGTTAAAAATTTTGAAAAAAAATAACTTCAGTGATGAAAAATAAATCATAATTAACATAAATAAATCAGTATTGAACTACGTGATCTTTTAAACGAATGGCAATAAAAGCATTACCTCAAAACTTGTGGGATGCAGCCAAAGAACTATTTAGAAAGAAATTTCTAGCCTTAAATTCATAAAAAGAAGAAAGATGTTAAATTACAGAATGTGATAAATTTATTTTATAATTTATTTGAGAGAGTTCAATAAGGACAAACGACAGCCAAATTCATTTGGAGGAACATTAATCCCAGATATTAAGACTTAACATAAAACTATAGAAGCTCCAAGAGTTTATTATTGGCAAGCAGATAAAGTTAGGAATGGAGCAGAACAAATGGAANCAATAAACTATTTGTAAAAAAAAAAAAATGGAAACATTTTTATGACAAAGTAGACTCATAATTCAGTGAAGAAAGGATGGTGGATATCCATGTACAAAAATAAAAAACTAATCTCTATATCAAACCATATACTCAATCTCAAGTGGATTAAATATCTAAATGTAAAGGGCAAAATTTCACATACTTTTAGAATTTAAAAGAACTTTTAAAATAAATATAAGAGAATATCTTTCTAGTCTTGGAATAATAAAGGATTTCTTAAGGAAGACATATCAACAAAAACCATATGGGGAAAGACTGACAATAATTCTGACATCATCAGAATTTAAACCTTCTGTTTATAANAAGGTGGGGAGGGACAGAGAAAGGGAGAGAGAGAGAATCCCAAGCAGGCTCTGCACTGTCAGCACGAAACCCTATGTGGGGCTCAAACTCAAATCATGAGATCATGACCTGAGTCGAAATCAAGAGTCAGACTCTTAACTAAGCCACCGAGGCACCCAAACTATAATATCTTTAAAATGAATATTACCATATATAGATAATTCTGATAAGTCAATATGAAAAAGATAAATAACCCAACAGAAAAATGAGCAAAGTTTAAAAAATTCATTCAGAGAAAATTTATAGAGGAGGAATTCTGAATGGCCAAGAAACATGAAAAAATTCTCAATTTCACTTGTAATCAAGGAAACAAAACAAGAAGTATAGACAAAATTTAAAAGTCTGATAATATCAAGTATTGGTTAGTACTTGAGAAAGTAACAACTCCATGATTTCTGATGAAATGGTAAAACTTTAGAGAGCAATATGGCAATACTTCAAAGAGTTAAACCTTCCCAGTTTTTCCACTTCTAGTCATAAACCCAGAAAAATATATACCCAAGGAGAAACATAAAAGAATGTTTGTTGCAGCATTTTACTACTGAAAAAGTGAAGACAATTAAATTTCCTTTAATATGGAGATGAAGTTTTAAAAGAAAATATTTATACAATGACTATAGACACAACTGTTTAGATGTATACTTTATCAAAATAGATAAATTTCAAAATTATAATATTGAGCAAAAAAGGAAAATTACAAATGGATATCTAGAGTATCACTTAAAACCTTAAGCACAAAAAACAACATTATACATCATTTGTGGGTGATAGATACGTAGATAAAGCATAATAATATGCAAAAGAGTTATACAACTGACATGAAAGTTATTCACACCAGTCATTAGGGAGGGGCCAGGGAAAAGGATGAGGAGTTGTATCTGTAATATTTTGTTTCTTTTTTTTTAATGTTTATTTATTTTTGAAGGAGAGAGACAGAGCATGAGCAGGGGAGGGGCAGAGAGAGAGGGAGACACAGAATCCACAGCAAACTCCAGGCTCTGAGCTGTGAGAACAGGGCCTGATACAGGACTCGAACTCACAAGCTGTGTGTGAGACCATGACCTCAGCCGAAATCAGACGCCCAACCAACTGAGCCACCCAGGTGCCCCATTTTGTTTCTTTACATAAAGAGAAACTTGAAGCAACAGTGGAAATCCTTCAATCAGGGAGATGTGTAAACATGTGTTATTTATATTACTTTTTTTTTTTTTTTGCACTTTTTTGGTATGTTTGAAGTAGTTCCTAACTTTAAAAAACACTAAGGATTATTCTAGTTGTAGGGTAGATAATGGATTAGGGAAAAACGAGAGTGGGTGTTGGGAAGCAGTTAGACTACAATTCATAGTATATTTAAATAATTTAAGTGTTTGTTTCTATATTTAATTTATGGAATGCCAAACAAAACTCTTAAATATGATGTAGGATGTCCCACAAATATATTTTCCCAAACTTACCTGCTCGACCTCTCTGTTGAGAGAATCTACTTTTTCTTTTAATCTGTTGCCCTCTGCCTCTGCAGTAATAAGTTCTAATTTGAGCGTATTGTTATCTGCCTCTGCTTGACGGGCCTTATTTTCCCAGTTTTCAGCATCTTCATTGGCTTTTCGGAGTTGGTCCATAATTTGCCGGTTCTCAGATTCCTAAAAAGCAAATCTTAGGAATTACTTTAAAAGATGTAAAATGGTCAACATATGATGCAAATTAAACATTATTTGCCAGGTCACTGGAAATTTATTTGCTACAGAACCATTTGTAACATAACGTCAAGAAATCCTATCTAAACTCTCAATTTAGAAAATTGGACACCCTGTAATCAACAAAAGGGAATGGGACCAGGATCTGCTCTGCCTCCTGAGTCACACTCACCCATTGAGTAAAGTCAAGTTGTTTACTCTTGTCTTCAGAACCAGGATGAATACGTCCCTATATTTACTTCTGTTCAAACAAAATCTTTCATTACTTTCTCTCCCTATATATATGTTTACTGACTACATGATACTCTGATTTTTGAGTTCGTGCCGTGGCCAACCTTCTGTATCTGTGTATTCCTTTGTTCTGGCTGCTTTACTAGGTTGTACTGGCTACAGAACTTCTGACTGCTTACAAATCTTAAGCATCAGCCACCGATAATTCTGTTGGTTTGGCACATTTCCTGTCTAGTTCCTGCCTTTCATTCATAACCTCAGTCTTAATCTTCTCCATCATGGACTGTTCTATGATTTATGATTCACTTTTGCTTACTATTGTAAAAAAATTTTTTAATGTTTTACTTCTCAGAGAGAGAGAGACAGCGTGAACAGGGGAGGGTCAGAGAGAGAGGGACACACAGAATCCGAAACAGACTCCAAGCTGTAAGCTAGCTGTCAGCACAGAGCCTGACACAGGGCTCAAACCCACGAACTGTGAGATCATGACCTGAGCCAAAGTCAGATGCTTAACCAACTGAGCCACCCAGGCACCCCTTTTGCATACTATTTTAGTAACTTGCCTAAAATTGCTAAGAAGTAAAACAACAAACCTCTGCCAACAAACACTATTCATAAACATACAGTCATATTGGGCATACAATATAGAACCACATTTTTCAAACTTTTAAATTTTTGTAAGTTTATTTATTTTGAGAGAGACAGCGTGCATGTGCACTCAAGGGAGAGGCAGAAAGAGAGGGAGAGAGAGAATCCCAAGTAGGCTCTGCACTGTTAATGTGGAGTCTGATGCAGGGGTTGAACCCCTGAAGTGATATATCACAACCCCAGCTGAAATCAAGAGTTGGATGCTTAACTGAACTGAGCCATCCATGTGCCCCAAACCACTATCATGACAAATTGATTAAAAAGTGGGATCTTATTTCTAAAAGAATAGAATCAACTCCACAAGAAGTATGCTATATTGAGTAATCACTATGAGGCTATTTTTAAATACATATTTTAGTAATATGATTTGGCTAACTCATTCTTAGAAAGTCATTTATAATTTTGGTTATTATTTAAAAGGTACCAGACTTCTCTCTCATTAATAATACCCATTAATAGCTGGTGAATTTCTATCAGAACCATAAAGCGATCAAATTATAATACATGATGTCTCACCCTAAGAAAGCTTTCAACTCAAGAGTTAGTTTTCACAAATATGATTAACCATGAGATTGGTTAAAGATTCAATTAATATCGCCACCTTGTGGTTTGGTTACCTATAACTAATATAGAACCAACTTGCCAAGTCTGTTAACATGCATTCAAGATTCAGATATTCTCAATGTGTCTGTAGGTAGGAATTTGATGTGTCTCCCATTACTGTACCAAAAAAATCCAGCTGTGCACATAGTATGTACCTGGGAGACACATGGTACAGTATATATAAACTGAATTTTACTCCATCAATCTTCACCATCTTTAACTTTCTGTGGCACTCACTGTCTATGCTATTCTCTTAACAATGCCTTAGAGCTTTATGCTGTTGGGTGTGGATGTCCAGTCTTCTCAATAACACTCTAAATTCCTCGAAGATAGAAACCATTTTTTATACTACATTAAGTTTTCTCAAATACGAACTATTTTTTATATTAAATGTAGTTTCGTGAAACCCAGGTAACACATGGTTTAAAGCTTAAGCAGTAAAAAAGAATGACATAAATGTGTCACTCCTGGTCACCAAATTCCTGGTGTACCTCCCTCTGGGTAACCGGAAACCATATTTTCCCTTTTTTTATAACCACAAAAAGCAGCCAGAGCGGTGTGGAACCCAAGATAGGCCACATAAACAAAAAGCACAATGAGATATCACCTCACACCTGTCAAAATGGCTAAAATGAACAACTCAGGAAATAAGAGATGCCAGTGAGAATGCAGAGAAAGAGGAACCCTTTTGTACTGCTGGGAATGCAAACTGGTGCAGCCACTCTAGAAAACAATATGAAGGTTCCTCAGAAAATTAAAAATAGAACTACTGTATGACTCAGCAATTGCACGTCTAGGTATTTATCCAACGGATAAAAAAATGCTGACTCAAAGGGGCACGTGCACCCATGTTTATAATGGCACTATCAATAATAGCCAAATTATGGAAAGAGCCCAAATGCCCATCAACTGATGAATTGATAACATGTGGTATGTACACACACACACACACACACACACACACACACACACTGGAATACTATTCAGCAATGAAAAAGAATGAAATCTTGGGGCACCTGGGTGGCTCACTCGGTTAAGCATTGGACTTTGGTTCAGGTCATGATCTCATGGTTTGTGGGTTTGAGCCCCACATCAGGCTCTGTGCTGACAGCTCAGAGCCAGGAGCCTGCTTTGAATTCTGTATCTGATCCCTCCCTTGCTCATGTTCTGTCTCTCTTTGTCTCTCAAAAATAAATAAGTGTTTAAAAAATTTTTAAAGAATGAAATCTTGCCATTTGCAACAATGTGGATAGAAATAGAGTGTATTTTATGCTAAGTGAAATAAGAGAAAGACAGATATCATATGACTTCACTCATATGTGAGAAACACAACAGATGAACATAGAGAAAGGGAAGAGAAAATAAGTAAAAACAGAGAGGGAGGCAAGCCATAAGAGACTCTTAAGGACAGAGAACAGGCTGAGGGTTGCTGGACGGGAGGTTGGTGGGGAGATGCATTAAATGGGTGATAGGCATTAAGGAGGGCACTTTTGGGGATAAGCACTGTCATATGTAAGAGAGGAATCACTGGGTTCTACACCTGAAGTCAAGACTACACTGTATGTTAACTAACTTGGATTCAAAATTTTTTTAAAAGTGGAACTATTCTTTGGTATTCTCCAATTCCCTTTCAGGATCTGTTTACCTCTTTCTGGTGCTGCCCCCACTTCAGTATCCTCCACCTCTGGTCCACCACTGGGCTCATTACAATACTTCAAAGCAAAACTTGCTGCCTTTGTGCTACTTGACTGAATTATGAATACAGCCTCCCCTAAGTGATCTTCCTCTTTCTGATTTTGTTATCCTTCTGATTTATTCCTCCCCAAATCGCCCGAATGATCTTTCTAAAAGGCAATTCAAAAGACTTCTGGGTTCATGTTGTAACAAAAGCTTCCTGAAAATAGAGTTCAAACAAGTCCTTTTACCTCTGTATTATCACCTACCTATACCCTCCTCTCTAGCTACAGAACCTACTTTTTTTCCCCTTATACCTTTGTTCAGGCTGTCCCCACTGCCTGGTGTGCCATTCTGTTTCCTGGTTTTCATCTCTGGCACCTAGCATGCTACGTGCTGAATGAGTGAGTGAATGAATCAAGTGCTCAACAATTCTTAATGGACCTGTGGTTTGTTCTCTCAAGGGGCTACCAGGATCCTTCCAGTTTTGTTGTGAAATGAAATCTCATAAAAGAACTCAGAGTAGGACACTACCAGCTGAGAGAAGCCTGATGTGTGATGTCTGAAAATACAGTTCCACAATCTAAACTCCCCAATCCCTAATGGTGGAATTCCAGATAGTGTGACAGGTTAGGGAGAAAAAGGGAAGTGTCTAACACTGACTGAAATCTTACTACATTAAATGTTTAGATATTCATTAATGTATAGTGTTTTATTCCAGAATATACTTAAATAGTTCACTGTGCTAGGTCTATCTTACATACTAGGGCCTTCTTCCCAATTACCAATAGGACACTTAAGACACAATCGAGTAGCCCACATAAATTCATGTTATGAGTGAGAAGGGGGTCAGACCTATCTGACTTTGAAGCTTCCATTCAATTATAGTATTACATTGCTGGCACCTTAAGATCAAGACATGTAAGAAACTACCTGCTTTTCCAATGTAAGGCTGCAGCCTTACTCCCTAACTTGCAATTTAGGAATCCTCAGAATCTTTTCTCTCTCAAAGTCTTAAACAGTCTTATACACACTAAAAATGAATGTTCAAGAAATGTTTGTAAACTGATATTAAATGAGATGTTAAATACAACAAGAAAAACAGTTTGGGGGTGGAAAGTTCCTATTAATAGTTTGAGTGGTATGTAGGGAACACTATACCTATTACAGTAATCAAGCCAACTATATTATTTTAGATAATATTTTACCAAATGGGCACACCTAATATCCTTGGTCAAACTTTCTGTTTATTCCAGGGTTACCACACATACTCTAGACTTATTTGGTGTCATCTGATGTCTGATACAGGTGTCTGGTCAAACAGTCACTAACACAGAAGTACAGAGCAGAGCTATCCTCTCTGGTCCTAAGAAATAGATGGCCTCATGTACCCCAATGTTNAAGAGATAGCCTCACAACAGGGTAATCGATTCTGACCTGCTACACAATCAGGCAGAGCCTCTTTTGTCAAAGGTTTGTAACTGAAAACTACCGTTTTCAAATATAAGTGAGCCCAAGTTGATTCTGATCCCCTGTCCCTCAGCCAATTAGAAGTATTCATCTTATCTAGAATGGCTGAATATATAGTTAATCCATCATTGTCAATAATAAAATATTCCGTGTATTTTAAAAAGCCTTGATTCAGCTGTCCCTATGATAAATAACTTCAGCAAAATTTCATTGGTATCATGAGCAAAGAGGAAAAAATGTATACATACTTCAGACTTTAATATATTCTTCAGCTTGTTAACCTCCAAATTAGTATCTTGGACCTTCTGTTTTATGTCGTTAAGTTCATTATGTGTATCATTCAATTTTTTAGACAGGGCCTATAAAAAAAAGATAGCTAGATTTGACTATAAAAAATAAAAATAAAAACTTGCTCGATGTCAAAACCACCCTTAATTTTAAATATTTATAGTAAATATGATAAATAAAAGTTAATATACCTAATATATAAAACTCGTAACAATCAAAAACACATCAGCTCTTCATGCTTTCTAATATCACATTCTTTGCCATAAACCTTACAACTCCTTCCAGTGAGTTGAAGTGTGTTTAACCACATTTCTATCTAATCTTGCCTTCACAATTTTTTTGGCTAATTGGACAATAAACAATAGTATACAAATTGAAAGTTTGTGCTTAAAAATTGTTTATTTCTTAGGACTTTCTGCTTGCTGCTCTTAGAAATACTGCAACAATCACCATGTGAGTAAGTCTGGGTAAGGATGTGGGATAATGAGACATGTGGCCCATCACCCCACTAGGAAAAAAATAAAACGGGAAACACAAGAATCCAAATAATAATGAGCAAAGAACCCAAAAGACAATTCACAAAAAGGAAGCCCAAGTGGATAATACTTCAAAAAAAATTAAAATGTATAAGTAATCAAAAAATTTTTTAAATTTTCTAAACTTCTAAAATGTTACTAAATTTAAATAATTTTTAAAAAATTAAATGCTATTTTGTCTATCAAATTAGCAAAGAATTAAAGTTGTTCTATTAAACCAAGGAATGGGAATTTCCATGTATCTTGGAATAAACATAAATTTGCAAAAGCAAATCTGTGATCTGCTATCTACAATCTACATCAAGAGACATTTTTAAATACTGATAAAAACAGGAATGACAAGTATGTTGCTTTTTTGTTGAAGGTGGGAGATAGATGCACTAGTATTCACTACATTTGAAAATGTCCACTTAGAAAAGTTTTTTAATTTAAAAAAGAAACCTCATAAGCTTTGATTTAAAACTATTAAATATAGTAAAATTAATGAAAAGAATGTTCACTAAGGTATTATTTGTTATGGTGACAATATCTATTCACGTTAAGTGAATGATGGCACTAAGTGACAGTATCTACACAGTGGTATAGCTACATAAAACATGTATCTGTCTATGAGAAATGTTTAGAGTAATCTTTAATAACAGGAAAATGTTCATCTATATTTAATGAAAAAGTCAGGATAAAATACTTCATCCCAACTTGTTAAAAATTATGGTATTAAGGATGAAATGTTTTAAGGGTTTCTGTTTTCCAAATTTGCTCAGATATGGGTTCCTAACTTGTGATCCACCTAGGGATCCATCTTCTACCCTTGGGCCTATAACCCAAACAAAGGAAAATACTACTCTTGAACAAATGTAAATTGTTATAACACCAATTTCTTCTGATTATAAAAAATGTTTATGGGGGCGCCTGGGTGGCTTAGTCGGTTAAGCGTCCGACTTTCGCTTAGGTCATGATCTCGCGGTTCGTGGGTTCGAGCCCCGCGTCGGGCTCTGTGCTGACTGCCAGCTCAGAGCCTGGAGCCTGTTTCAGTTTGTGTCTCCCTCTCTCTCCGACCCTCCCCTGCTCACGCTGTCTCTCTCTCTCTCTCTCCTAGAAATAAATAAAAATATTTTTAAAAAAAATGTTTATGAAGTTTTAACAAAGGAAGGGAGTGCTTATGATGTCACAGTAAGCACATAATAGCAACAAGATAGGTGTCCAGTGATTATGCTAGACATTTCAATGAGTACTCTCTAGGAATATTCTCATTTGCTCTCCATTTTTACATATATAAACTGACACTCACAAAAGTTAAATGGTATGATCACATAGCCAGAGTATTCAAACTTATGAGTCTTAAGTACTCCATGCTACTGCCTTAGCATGTAAGAAAAAACATGATATAAAGTGGTATGTGGTTTTATCCCAGTTACATTAAAAAGTCCATGTAAAAAATAGTACAAAAAAATTTAAAGTACTTGAAAATCAGTAAAAAAGTATGTTAACAATGTCTAACTCTGGGTAGTAAAAATGAGAGTGTTTAATCTAGGTTTTTTTTATAAATATAAGTTATTTAGCCTATTTGCTATAGCAAATACAGAACTATAAATACAGAGTACACAAAAGTAGATCCTATAAAATCATACCTTTGTTTTTACTGCTATTCATTATTTTTTAAAAACCAAACATTTAGAATAGTTTTATATTTACATTAACATTGTGAAAATAGTACAGAGGGTCCCCATCTACTCTATACTCAGTGTCTTATTACATCAGTATGGTACATTTGTCACCATTAATGAACCAATATTGGTTGACATATTACTAACTTTAGCATATTTTACACAAATTCCTTTCATTTTTATGTAATGTGCTTTTTCTACTCCAGGATCCCATTATTCATTAACTTTTGATCAAAATATTTTAATGTCTCAGGCAATTTTTTAAAGTTAACAAAGCATCACGTCTTTTATAAGTTTATGTAAATTAAAAATATTTAACAGTTGAAAATACAGACTTCTATAATACAGACTAAATATACTGAGAGTGTCAGCAAGTTGGAGAGTCATTTAGACTGAATCATTTTAAGAGGAGATAACTTCCAAATAGAGTTTTTTAATGTTCAAATTAAAATAGTGATACTGTAAATGAAAAGAGTAGATAAATTGAAATATATTGGCTTACAGAGAGAATAATTATAAAAGGAAAATCACAGAGAATCACAGTGCTAAGGAGGACCAAAATATGTGGCATAGTCCATACATACATTCATACTTAAATAATTGTCTACTAAATGTATCTACCCCTTTCTTATAAGTTTCTGAAAGTTTTTCTCTTTGTTGATTTGTTCAAATATTTATCCTTCAGTAAAGAAGTACTCCCTAAGATTTAATAGAAATCTATTATATCACCATTCTCTCTCTCTCCTTTAATACTTCATGTCTGAGAATTTCATTTAGAAGATATGAGGCACAATCTATGTAATAGAGGTAAAAAAAAAAAAAAAAGACTGATTCCAAAGCCTGAGGTTTTCTACAAAATGAAATGAGGACTGTGCATTAGAATAAGACAAGAATTTTTCTTGGATAAGAAAGATTCCTGGAATTAGTATACCTGGTTTTCTTGTTTGGCTTTAGAACACTGTTCTTGGAGACTGTCATTCTCATGAGCCAAGATATCTCTTTCCCTGGCAATCTGAGCCAGCTCATCATTTGTTTCATCCAATTGCCGACGCATTCTGGAAATGTCTTGTTCACACATAATTAGGGCTTCAGTAGACTGTCTATTCCACAAATCAGATAGTACATAAGAGACATTTTACCAAAAACAGAATAAAAAATTCTCCTATGACAGAAGTTGGACAGTTAGCATGAAAACGTTTAATGTTTTAACCACATTTAAATTTTAAATACAGTCCATTGGGATTTCTCTATGTTTCCCACATTTCACTATAAAAAAAGGATGCTAAGTATACCTAATAGTCAATGATTTGCTAAGTTATTTCAAAAGTTCTAACATTCCAATATAAGAAAGCCTTCATTCTACCTCTAGCTGCTATAGCTTTGTCTCCTTTGCAGGTGCCCAGTCCTTGGCCCTCTTAAAAATTAATGGTTCTCAGGGCCTCCTTATTCTTCTCACCCTTCTCTCAGAAAATCCTATTCAAGAGCACCTGGGTGGCTCAGTTGGTTGAGTGTCCAACTTTGACTCACATCGTGATCTCATGAACCGAGTTCACACGTTGCATCGGGTTCTCCGTTGTCCATACAGAGCCTTCTTCAGATCTTCTGTCTTCCTCTCTGCCCCTCCTCTTTCTCTAGCTCACTCTTTCTCTCCCTCTCTCAAAAATAAGTATGTTTTAAAAATATTTTTTAAAAAAGAAAATCCTGTTCATAGCCATAACTCCCAGCTCCATCTTCAGATGATTCTGAAATCTTATCTCTAGTCTCTGCCTTTCTTAACACTCCAGACTCATATCTAACTGCTTACTAGACATATCTATAAGAAAGACTCAAAGCCTCTTCAAGTCTAGAAGAAATCATGTGTTTCCACATACTTTCATAATGTCCACTGTTCATCCCCAGCCAGAAACCTGGCATTCTCCTAGATTCTCCTCCTCACAACAAGCCCCTCACTCCTTTGTCTCCCAATCCCTCCACCCTAATCTATCATCATCACTTTGGCCTCAGTAATCTAGCACAAAAATCTCCTTAATTTTCTTTAATGATTTCTTATTGTCTAAAAGATAACATCAAGACTCGTTTGTCTATACCACAAGCCTCTGCCTATTTAGCCTTTCCTTCTATCACTTCTCTTACACTTTGAGTTCTAGCACACTTACCTACTTGTCATTCAAGAGGCTATTGAACATGATCTGGGGTTCTTTGCTATTCTTTTTACCTTGAATGTCCTTCCTATTCCTTTACTTAGCTAACATCATATTTTCTTTTGCTTCCATACACAGACTTATGCCTCCTTTCAAACATTAGAAAGTTATAACCTGAGGTGCCTGGGTGGCCCAGTCAGTTAGGCATCTGACTCTTAATATTGGCTCAGATTATATGATCTCACAGTTCATGAGTTGGAGCCCTGCGTCAGGTTACGCATTGTCAATGTGGAGCCTGCTTGGGATTTTCCCTCTGTCCCTCCCCAGCTCGCATATCTCCTCACACTCTCTCTCTCTCTCTCTCTCTCTCTCTCACACACACACACACACACTCTCTCTCTCTCTCTCAAAATAAATAAATAAAGAAAAGTTATCACCTTATACATGACACTAAGCCCCTGGTCTCCTATGATCTACCTAACACAGTATTTGGTCCCCAATAAATGTTCAAATTCTTGTTGAATGATTTACCTTGATGCCTGTTCCATCTCAGCAATAATATTCTTCATGCCTGAAATGGTCTTTTCCTTGAAAAGTAATAGAAGTATTAAATAAATATTTTAAACTATTTCTCTTAAAACTGAAGGAACAAAAAGAAAATTTCTCCTCCCTTTCTGATTCCCATTTGGTTTTAAACATTTATGTTCTATTCTTCTTTTCTACACTTTAAAACTAAATCCCAGTATATTGGTCTGAGTATTTGTACTAGATAAAAACAAGAGATTATGTTCATTAAAGACTAAACTAACATGCACTGATATGGGATCAGTATATCGAATACTTTGTTCAAATGTTTTGTGTAGTCATGCAGCCACACAAGGATCCCATAAGCACCCAGTTTTTGTCTATAAACCAGTGGTTTGGCATTGGAGTGTTGTATACTGGGAATATAAAACCCAGGAATGTGAATCACATAAGACTAATTTTAGTTCTTAGGAATAATAACTTGATCAAGTAAATTATTTATATTAGTCATTGACAATATCTTCAAAAAGCTGTTCCAACTGAATTTCTTAAAAAAGTATACTATAATTTTAGGTGTGAGCTAATAAAGAGACAAGCCTTAGGCCTACAGAAAAGTTATAAAAAAATAAACTACTGATATTCTCTCTTTTCAAGGGTGTGGTGAGAGTAGAATTAATGGAGTCAGTGAAGGCTGAAATGATCTTAATGCAACATCAATACCACTCATACACCTCCTCCTTTTAAAACTCTCATTCATCCTGAACTGGTTATAGGTAACTATACACAGATACTTAGGGCTAACATTAGACCTAAAAAAAGTATAAAGTTATTCTTTCACTAAATAACTATATTTCATCTTGCCCTTTGAATTTTCAAATCCTTAGAACCAAGTAGCAAGATAAACTAATCCCTGTATTTCCCAATGAGTCTTGTTCCTTTAGGAAGACAGTTGCATGAGTGTGTGTGTTATCTTCCTTTATTCATGTGTTCCTCTCCAGGTTATTTTTAGCTCCATTTTCCCCTTCTGATTTCCAGTAGAATGGAGCAGAATCCACATCTGGCAGTAATGGATATCAGGGTATGGTTAAAATACCTATTAGCAAAGCAGTTAAACCTCTTTAAGAAGCACAAGCCAATAAAGAGAAAATACTTAAAATGGAATATTTACACAAGGTTTAAAATATAATAATACATTTCTAAATAAATTCTGAAAAACTAATTGAACTTCTATTGTTTTAAAAACCATTACTTGATTAAGCTTTAAATATGGTTTATAAGTCTATACAGGGCTTCCCTTTATCAGTAGAAATCCATATTGAAAGTAAGATTCTCTGAGAACATTGTAAAACATCCAAGAACAACAAAATTACTGAGTAAAATCTAGTAATATATTGTCTTAGCCTCTTTTTCTCTTAATATGACCTTAATACCACCATTTCTCAAATTGTTGAAATCTATCCCATCATCTTCAATTAATATTCCTTGCACAACCTCAATATGCTTATCCAGAGATAAAGACTCAAGTTAACTATTAAAAATTCAATGTGAACAGGATGGTAATAAACTACTCACAAAAAAGAAACAAACTAAAATGTTACACAAGTAGTTCTGTCTTTTATTATTAAAAAATATGTGAACTTGCTATTGAGTTTTCTAACTTTAATTGGTAGCAAGTAGTAGAACATCTTTTAAAACTATGATTACCAGAAAAAAAAATTCCCCTTATTCACTATAATGTAGACTTTTTCCATAGCAATTTATTTCTGTAATCTCCAGATTAGACTGTTACATTACTGCTTTTCACTTAAGGGTAGTTGTAAATTCAGCTCTGAAATATCACTGTAGAGAACATCTCCTCTTTTGGATGTCTAACACTGTTTTAAAAAGTTATTTTCCCTTCAGAGGATGGATGTGTTTACATTCATGATCTTATAAGAAGTTCTCGAAATAGATTCCATATTGAAATGGACCTGCAACTCAATATTCCTTGTAAAGAAAAAAATAATGTCAGTATAGTTAGCAAAATTGAAGAAATATGAAATATTAGATATAACAGAGGTAAATGATTCAAAAATTTCTAAATAATGTTTCTAAATGTTTGTGTTTTTAAGGAAAATCACGTTGAACTATTCAACAAGTGGTCTGAATACAATGGGAAGCAAACTCCACCCACCCAAAACCCCATAAAATTAAATTAATAAAATTATTAAGGCATAATAATAAACATAACATAAAGATAAGTTAGAATTTTCAGCAAATAAATTTACTATCCCATGGATTTGGATAGCAAGATTTCAGTTGTGCTCATGATTCCCAAATCTGTTAACCTCACTTCAACTTTCTTTCTAAACTTAAAAATCCAAGAGCCTATGAATATTTCAACCATGTCCCAAAGACATGTCAATATTTTCCTCTGTAAGCCTGTTATATTTCTGTTTCCTACTTTATGCACGGGAACTATCCATGTGGTCCCTAAGTCAGAAAGCACATCTTGTCAATCTTTCTTAAAAGCTCTATTTCTCTCATGGATACTGCCACTATCCTAACACAATTCTTATCATTCTACTTGTAGCTAGTGTCCTTGTCATTACTCTCATTTTCCTGTAAACCCATCCTTTACACAGACTGACAATTACCAGAATATTTGTTTCAAAATAAAGATCTAATTGTGACATTTCATTTACATTATTTCAGTAATCCTCTATATCCATGATGATAGAGTCTAAACTCAACATTATATGTATTTCTATGATTTGTTGCTTATCCATCCCATCTCAACTTTTACCCCCCAGCCCTGCTCTCATACTGACCTTTTCCTGAAATTCTCTTATGAAAGCCACTGAGCTTTCATTGAAGCTGTTTTACCTGTCTGGATCATCCTTTCTCTCATTGTTCCCTTTCCCTGAATCTTGTCCTGGCTATTCCTAGTCATCACAGGGCAGTCCAGGCCCCATCACTTCCTGGAAGGCTCCCTAGAGATCTTCCTTCTCCCTTAATCCAATCCCCAGGGTGAATTAGATATATTTATGCCTAACTCTATTTGCATTTGTACACAAATCGCTATGGCACTTAGCACACTCCCTCAAGATAGCATGTTCATTTATCTTTCTCCCAGTTATACTACAGGCTTTTGGAAGGCATGCACACTCATCCTCAGTTTCCAACATTATTCCTGGTACATGTCAATTAACGTTTGTTGGATGGATGGATAGATAAATGAATGAATTCGATCCCTTAGAGAGGGAAAAGACCTTATTCTAATGATGCTGCCTTTGCTTAAATCATTTGTAGAAAACAGTTTAGGAACTGTCTTCAGAACTAGTTTATTAAATAGAAAAGGTAACCAATATTTCCCTGCCTTTTTGGCAACACTTTTGCTATTGTTGTCTGAACAACAAAAAATGTGGGATGGAGATGATCATCCAGCCTTATTTACCAGCTACATATGATCTATTCTCAAAGGCTGAGGATGATGTAAAAATGTGCTCCTAGTTTTGAGCACAGTTACAAAGGCAGTTTTAATGTTCTTAATGTTTACTGCTTCAGCTACCTGAAAATATAAGTTCTGATGTTCTTTTACAAAGAAGTCAGTTTCACTGCTTTATTACCATGCTTCACATTTTGATACTTGAATTAGTTATTATAGTGAATGTTAATCACAAACTGATGAGAGAAAATCAATTTTAAAATATTAGCTAGTGCATTTGAACACACAGTTCCTAAGACTATCAGGAAAAATTTCAAAATCAGATTTTATAGTTTCAGCTCTCTAGGAAAAAAATTGAGAAAATCCTATTACTTTATTCAGATTCAAGTTCAAACATTTCTTTTAAACCACAGTTCTCAGAACATACTTTCATTGCCAAACTCTCTCCAAGGGATGCAATGTTCTCAGATTTTTTATCCAAACATGCTTGAAGGCATTCCTTTTCTTTAGCCAGATCATTGAGGGTTGCACCAAGAATGCTGATTTCTTCTCTCTGGGCAATATTTTGCCTGGTAAAATTATCTATGTAATCATAAAGGCATTGTTTTAATCAAGATAATTTTTTTCCAGTTCAAGCAAATTGAAATACTTTTCAAAGTAAGTTCTCCTGTATTATGTTCAATGACTGAAAATAAGTACCATTTCCCAAATAAAAAATGGCTTTTGTTGTTAGTGACTAAAAACTAAGATGAACCATGAAATTCTAAATAACACATAAATGTAAAAGCACAATTAATACATTTAAATTAGAACAGCAAAGGAATACTCTATATTACAAGTTCTCAAAGTAGATTTACATGTATGGTGGGGGAGGAGAGGGTGTATGAACAAAATGAGTGGAATATCAAAACAAACTGTGACTTTTCTCCCTGTAATTTCCCCTCCCTTCCTCTAGCCTAGAATCACTGTTGCATATAAGTTGATAACTACAAGATCTTAATAAATATTTAATTAGGTCATTTTCAGAGTCAAATGTCTCCTGATATTCTGATTTTTCAAAAGTAGGTTTATAAAAATTCCTGGAAGAAAAAAAAAAAACCATCCCAGAAAGTCTGATTCGATTTGTGATAACACTGGCAAACCAATGTCAGTGTTGAAGACCTAACTGAACGGTATAAAATAATGGTTTTCAAGCTGTGGTTTCTCATCCAGCACCATTGGCATCATCTGGGAACTTGTCAGAAATATAAATTCTTAGGTCCTACACCAGACCTACTGAATCAGAAATTCTGAGTGGGCAGAGCAATTTATGTTTTAACAAGTATCCCTCCCAAATGATTTTAATGCATAACAAAGTCTGAGAATCACTTGAGGAAATTAGTGAAGATACAAAAGCCTTGGCCATATCTTACTTCAAGGATCCTACCTCCAGTGATGTTCATTAGCATTCCAAGTGATTCAGGCATACACCAAGTTTGAAAAACACTGTTGAGAGCTCTACAAGGGAAGCTCTCAAGATGTAAATCCTTGCCAGCAGACAACCAGTGCAGTGCTAACAGAAGTAACACCATATACCAAGAAGATGGTCTACATAATACTTGAGAATACGTCATGTCCCTTTTCCAGAGAGCACTGTCATTAAGGCAAACTGCATGTTTTAGGTGTCCTGATATTTGAGTCCATTTCCACTGGCATAACAGCTCTATTATCTCCTAGCTTTAAAAAACATTCTCAACTTCACGTCCCACTCAAGCTACCACACCATTTTTCTGCTTCTGTTAAAACATAAGCTTTAAGAGACTTCTATTCTCTCCTGTCCCTACTTCCTCATTTCCCAATCATTCCTCAACCTACTCCATCTTCCACATCCAATAGTCCATTCACACTTTTGTCAATGTAACCAAAACCTCCAGTGTGCCAAATCCAATCAATAATTTTTCATCCTCATCTTATTTTGCTTCTCAAACGTATCTGACAATTGATTACAGTCTCCTTTTAAAAATATTTTGCTCTCTTGCCTCCAAAAATAACACTCACTTCTGGGTTTTCTTCCTACTTCTTTGGCTTCTTCTTACTCAGTCCTGGATCCTCTTCTCCTCATTCTCTATATTTTCCCTAGGTAATTTTATGGTTTTAAGATATCATTTATATGCTGATGTGTCCCAAATGTATATCTCTAGTTTAGATTTCTCTTCTGAGATAAAAGCATATCTATTTAACTGGTTACCTTACATTTTTACTTAGACTTAAAATATCCGAAAATGAGTTCTTTAATATTTCTTTTTTATAGTTCTCTTGTAATATTTCCTATCTCAATTAAAAGCACCTCTACTAATCTAATTGTTTATGCCAGACATTTTTGAACTACAAAACAGAAACTTAAAAATATTGCCTGTTTACAGGGCACCTGGATGGCTTAGTTGGTTAAGTGTCTGACTTCGGCTCAGGTCATGATCTCATGGTTCATGGGTTTAAGCTCCATGTTGGGCTCTGTGCTGATAGCTCAGAGCCTGAAGCCCGCTTCAGATTCCATGTCTCCCACTCTCTCTGTCCCTCTCCTGCTTGTACTCTGTCTCTCTCTCAAAAATAAATAATAAACGTTAAAAAAATATTTTAAATATTTTGGGGCACCTGTGTGGCTGAATTGATCAAGCACCTGACTCTTGATTTCGGCTCTGGTCAGGGGATCAAGCCCCATGTACTGCTCTGTGTTGGATGTGGAGCCTGCTTAAGATTCTCT
>NW_027551558.1:7565823-7579321 GCF_008692635.1 Crocuta crocuta | reverse complement strand
AAAAAAAAAAAAAGATTCTCTCTCTCTCTCTCCCTCTTCCCCTCTCCCCCACTGATAGTGCTCTCTCTTCTCTCTTTCAAAAAGAAATATATCCTCTATTTTTAAATGTTTAAATTTTACAGTCCTGACCAAAATTTTACTTTACAGTTATAAGGAGATTAAGTTAATGACCATATTTTCAAAGAGATCCCTGGTAAGAAACATAAATGGGATACTTTATAAAAACAATTTTCTCAATGACCCCCAAGTGAGAAAATAGCCAATAATATCTAATATATGTATGCTTTCCACCAAAAGTAATATACAGAGAGGTACCATGTTTCATTACAGCAGCTACGTACAAGCCACAATGGCACACGTTGTAAATTTACAAGTGTTCATCATAAATTTACAAAGTGTCACAGCTTTGTTTAGCTGCTTCTTCACTGAAAAAATATGATGCCCTTGTCTAAGTATTTATGGTCCTAAATATAAGGAAAAACTTTTACTATCAAAGGAAAACACATTTTTCATTATTTTTTATTCATAGACTTTTAATTTATAGGCCTATTTCCAAGTTTATCTGTGATAACTGAAAAGAAGAAAACATTTTCTACTGGACTTAAAATATATATATTACACATATATATATGAAGGAAAAAAACTCACCAATTTTTTCATCCAAGCACATAATTTTCTCCTGAGTAAGCTGTAGTTCATATTTTTTCTTAGCAAGATGTCGCTGAGTATCAGAAAGATCTTTTTCTGTGTTTTCATATAAAAGTCTGTAAATGTTTTAATAATAAAACTAATTCTGAAATTTTTATGCTTTATCAACTTTTTAGTGTATTTAAATCTAAAAATTGGTAAGGCCAGTGATACGCATTTTTCTTTTTAGTATTTTCTTTATAAAACTACATTGTAGGAAGTTTTTATCCAAACTTTTATCCAAAAGGAACCCTCAATTCACCAATCCATAAAAAGCCACTATTAGCATTTTAGTGTTCACTATTCAGTATTTTTTTACAATGTATATTTAAAGTTACTATACTATAAATTTAAGTTAAATCCTGATTTTTTTCATTTACACTTAATCTTTAATATTTTTCAGTCCTATAACACAGCCTTCTAAATCACCCTTTTCAGGCTGAAAAATATTATATGAGCTATAGTCATTTCCTTTTAAGTAAATACAATCATTTATTTAAGTACTCCTCTATTATTAGACATTTAGGTTCATTTTGGTTTTTCACTATTACTAATAAATTTGTAATGAACAGAATTTCATTCCACAAGCATTTATTAAGTGTCTATTGTGTACCATGCACTGTGTTGAGGAAACTAGGGTGACGTAGGTGGGCATTGGCCTTGAAGTGCAGAGTCAATAAACAAGCAGACTATAATTTCTGGCAGTATGGAAACTATGTAATCTGAAAGTCCTCTCAACACAAAAGACTTAGACATACTGAATAAAATGTAAGAAACATCTCTTTAAATGTATAGCAAAACTTAGTTTCTAAGAGAAATCAGAACACTAAGACTATGAACTAATGTTATAGTATATATGGTTGGGATTTCTCTGTCTCAGTAGCCTAAGGTCTTATGTTTTAACTCAGAAACAGAAGATGAGGACATAGAGATGTCGGCAACACGAGTATGAGAACCAAGATCCTCCACATAAAGCTAGTGAGAGCTACACCATTAGGGGAAAGGTCAAACTAGAGAAAATCACCTTGTCAATCATTACTAGCCACAGGAAAACAGTAACAATAAAAGTCTTTCTTGGGAATTCTCAATATCAAAATAAGAAACCTAAATGAAATCTGGTTCTAGGATGGTCATATAATCTAGAAAACTTGGTAGAAGAAAAACACACAATTTCTCTGAAGGGATATACTCTCAACCCAGATACAGAACTAAACCTCAGATAAAGGCCTGTTGAAAATAAGCTCCCAATCCAAATTTCAAAAGCATATTAAGAAATAACCCAAACTCAGTCGGAGTCAATAAACACAAAATTAGGGGCTCAGAACTTCATATTATAGCATTATCAAATAGAAACTTAAAAACATATGTGTTTATGACAAAGACATAGAAGAATATATATAAGAAAAAACCCTAGATTTTTAAAACAGCCTATAAGAACTTGAGGAAATTAAACTAAAATCATTGAATTTTTTTTTACAAATAGTTTATTGTCAGATTGGTTTCCATATAACACTCAGTGCTCATCCCCACAAGTGCCCTCCTCCATGCCCATCTCCCCCCTCCCCCCCACATCCATCAGTCCTCAGTTTGTTCTCAGCATTCAAGAGTCTCTCATGGTTTGCCTCTCTCCCTTTCCCCCACCAATCCCCCCTTCTTCTCCCCCATGGTCCTCAGTTAAGTTCCTCCTAATCCTCCTATACGTGCAAATATATGATATTAATAACGTATAATGTTAATATCATATGTTTGCACGTATAAAATCATTGAAATTTTTAAAAAGAAACCGTATCAACAGTTAAGTTTAAGAACAAAATAAACAAAGCTGAAGAGACAAGATCAGAGGAAATTACCTATAATAGAGTACAGAAAAAACAGATCAGAGGAAATTACCTATAATAGAGTACAGATAAAAAGACAGAAAAATACAGAAGACACTAAGAACAGACTAAAGAACAGAACAAGAAGGTCCAATAGTCATCTAATTCTAGGAAAGAATAAACACTATATTCAAAGAAATATGGCTAATAAAATATATGAAATCTTAAACTAAAGAATCACCAGTGAAAAATACAAACACCAATATTAAAAGAACATAAGTCCTGGGAAGAACAAAAAAAAATCCGTATTAAGACAATTAAAAATGGTGGAGGTGAAAAGACTTAATGGGAGTGAAGATTTCTACACTTAAACTCATAAAATGTGGCACCAATAGACAGTGATGAGTTACATATGTACAATGAAATACGTACAACAACCAGAGAAAATATCTATACAGAGATATTACAAAGTATTACAGAAACATTAAAATGGAGTTCTAAAAACGTTCAAGTAGCCCACAGAAAGGCAGGAAAAAGAAAACAGACAAGAAAACCAAGTGCCTGAGTGTCTCGTCTGACTTTGACTCAGGTCATGATCTCACAGTTTGTGAGTTCGAGCCCCATGTCAGGCTCTCTGCTGTCAGCACAGAGCCTGATTCACATCCTCTGCCAGAATCTGCCTCTGCTCCTCCCTACTTGTGTGTGCTCTCTCTCATGCGCTCTCTCTCTCAAAAATAAACATTAAAAAGAAGAAAAGAAAAGGGAAGAAACAAAAACAAAAATACAACATAGGAGACTTGAACCCTAACATATCAATAATTACATTAAATGTATAATGTCTATCTTATTGTAACATCCCAAAACTAGAAACAATCAAAATGTCCCTCAATAGGCGAATGATTCAACAAACTGTGGTTCAAACAACCATTACATGGAATACTACTCAGCAATAATAAAAAGGAGTGAATTACTGAAAAATGCAACAACTTGGATGAATCTTAATGACATAATTCTAAATGAAAAAGCCAATCTCAAAAGTTACATGTTTGTGTTTCAACTTATGCCACATTCTTGAAATGACAAAACTGCAGAGTTGAGAAACAGATTCATGAGTGCCAGAAGTTAGGGATGATCTGGGGGGTGGAGGGTTGGGGGGAGTTTAGAAGGGAAAGTGTAACTATAAACGGGTAGAACAAGAGATATCTTTGTGGTGAAATAGTTCTGTATTTTGAATGTGATAGTGGTTACATGAATCTGTATATGTAACAAAATAACATTATACTCACACACTGTACCAGTATCAACTTCTTGCTCTTGATAGGGTACTATAGCTGTGTAATATGTAAGCATTGGGAGGCACTGGGCTAAAGGGACATGAAAACTGTTTATTTTTCGCATGAATCTATAACTACTTTAACTTTAAACATTAAAACAAAATTCCTAAATTCAGAATGCACAACTAAACTAAGTAAAAATCTCACAGTGGGAATTAGGAATCACTATTTTTTTTTAAAGCTCCTTAATTGATTACAATATGCAGCCAAAGTTGTTAAAGAGTGCCTTCTAATGCTGCTTTATTCAGGAGGGCAAAAGCAAAAAACTGACAAAGCAGGTATTATGTGACACAAAAAGTGACTGCAATTTTATGGTGTCTCTCCCATCATAAGATTCATCCACCCCCATACTCTGAACTCAATGAAACTACATCAATGTTCCACCAAAAGCACTGTCTGACACAATAACTTATATCTCTATGGAAAAATGTTCTCAACTCTAGATGCTGGCGAGGATGTGGAGAAACGGGCACCCTCCTACACTGTTGGTGGGAATGTAAACTGGTACAGCCCCTCTGGAAAACAGTGTGCAGGTTCCTCAGGAAACTAACAATAGAACTCCCCTATGACCCAGCAATAGCACTGCTAGGAATTTACCCAAGGGATACAGAAATGCTGAGGCATAGGAGCACATGTACCCNATAAACTATTTGTAAATAAATAAATAAATAAATAAATAAATAAAATGTTCTCACAGGACAAAATCACAAGACATTTGAAAAAGTCAGCCACTTCAAAAGCAACAAAACATACTAATTATAGAATCCAGCAGTAGCAGATATAATAAAATATATCAAAAATTGTAAATTAGGCTAATAAACATTTTAAAAGAAAAAGGAAAACATTAACAATGTGAAGAAAAAACAAGGGTAAAACATGTAACAGGTATGAGAAATGTAGTAGTTGATATTGAAAAAAAAGAAATAGTGTAAATAGCAGAACGGATAATGCTGATAAGTTAGCAAACTCAAAGACCAAATTGAGGAAATTTCCCAGTAAGAAGTAAAACAGGCTAAATAGAAAATACTAAATAAAAAGTTACAGGGCTTATCAAACCTGACTTCCAAGACTTATTACAATAATCACTATAATAGCCAAGACAGTTTGACATTAGTATAGAGATCAACAAACGGATTAATTAAGCAAAGAGAAAGCTCAGAAATATACCCACTGTTGTATGACAAATTAATTTTCAGCAAATACATCAAAGCAATCCAGTGGAGAAAGGAAACAATTGGTACTGGAATAACTGGATTGCCATTGGGGAACAAATGAATCTTGACCCCTATATCACACCATATACAAAAGACCTAACATAAAAAATTAAATGATAAGGCTTTTGGGAGAAATCATAAACATACATCTAAAATACATCTAAAAACTTTTAACAAATTTTAGTAAATCAAATTCAAGAATATATAAAATCTGTAATACGTCATGAGTTAACTCAGAGTTAACTCAGGAATGTAAGGCTGGTTTACAATCTAAAATTAATTAATGCAATTTGCCATATTAACAGGCTGAAAAAGAGGGGAAAAAATGCATATGACCAGATCAATAGATGCAGAATAAGTGACAAAATCACAATATCCACTCTTCATAACAACTCTCAGCAAATTAGGAATAAAAGAGAATTTTCTTAACCTGATAACAAGCATCTACAAAGAACCTACAGCTAACATCACAATGGTGAAAGGCTGAATGCTTTTCTCCTAGGATTAAGCACAAAACAAGATGACTGTTCTCATCCTTCTATTCGACATTATACCAGAGGTTCTAGCCAATGCAATCAGGCAAGGAAGATAAACAACAGGCATGCATTATACCTAAATATGAAATATTTAGGTATAAGTATGGCAAATGGTGTACGTTATTTGTACACTGAAAAATTATAAAACACTGCTGAAATAAATTTTTTAAATTTAAATAAATGGAGAGATGTTCTGTGTTTATGGATCAAAAGTTTCAATATTGTTCATAGTCAATTCTTCTAAAAGTGATCTACAGATTCAGCATAATTCTACTCAAAATCCCAATAAACATTTTGTAGGCACTGACAAGGCAATTCTAAAATTTATAGAGAAATGTGTCGGTTCTAGGACAACCAAAACAACTTTGAAAAAATACAAAGTTGGGAAACTTACAGTACCCAATTTTGAGACCTATTATGAAGCTCCAATTATCAAGACACAGTGATACTGGCATAAAGATGAAAAATAAATAAAAAGAACAGAATACAGAAATAGATTCACACACAGATGATCAATTGATTTTTCATGAGATATCAAGGCAATTCAATGGGTGAATGGATAATCTTCACAATAAAAAACAAGGGATATCCATATACCAAAAAAAAACAAAACAAAACAAACAAAAACGAAAACCCACAAAAACAAAAACCCCAAATCCAGGAAAAAAACAAACAAAAACCAAAAACTTTTCAACTTTCCACTTTTATCTCATACTTTGCACAAAAATGAATTCAAAAAGGACCACAGACCTAAATGTAAGAGCATGCAACTATAAAACTGCTAGAAGAACATAAATTTTTCATGACCATAGGTTTGGCCAAAATTTCCTAAATAGAAATCACATGAAATAAATGAAAAATAATTTCAATAAAGTGTACTTTGTCAAAATTTAAAACTTTTTTTGCTCATCAAAATTCACTGTTACCAAAATAAAAAAGGCAAGTCACTCACTGGAAGAAATACACACACACACACACACACACACACACACACACGCACAGAATTTGTAGCTATACCATATAAAGGACTTTTATAAGTTAATGACAAAAAGATAACTAAATTAAATATTTGAATAGACCCTTCACTAAAGAAGATAGATGTATGGCAAATAGGTAAATGAACAGATGCTCAACATCACTAATCATTATGGAAAAGCAAACTAAAACCACAAAAAGATATTACACATTTACCAGTATTATTAAAATTAAAAGACAGATATTATTAAGAGTGGACAAAAATCTAAAGCAATTGGAACCCTATGCATATAAAATGCTAAAATCATTTTTGGAAAACAGTTTGACAATTTCTTCAAAGTTAAATATATACCTACCATATGATTCAACCTTCCTAATCTCTGGTATTTACTCAAAAGAAATGCATATACACACAGACTTATATTTGTAGCTGTATTTGTTATAGCCAAAAAGTAGAAACAAACCAAAATTCCATTTGGTATATCAATATAATAGAATACTACTCAACATTAAATACGAGTTGACTTCTGATACAATATGATAAATCTCAAAGTAATTATGTCAGTGAAAGCAGCTCAACAGAAGGGTACACAGAGTATGATTCCATTTAGATAAAATTTCAGAAAACTTGAGCTAATTAAGTATGACAGAAAGCAGATCAGTGGCTTCCTGAGGATAGGGTGGCAGGTGGGAAAAAGCATCAGGGAAGGATAAAAAGAAACACAAGGAAAGTTTTGTGTATTAGAGATATATTCATTATATTGATTATGAGGATAATTTAATAGGTATATATATGTTTCTTTAATTGTACTTAAGTATGTACAGTCAGCTCACATATTGTATGTCAATTATACCTTAATAAAGTTGTAAAAAAAACAAGAAAGCTAAAAGGTACAAGTGTGTTAGAAGTAGAAAAGTTAATATCTAGATAAAATGTATTCCCAAATAATAGATATAAAAATAGGGAGACTGAAATACTGAAAGATATAATGAATTTCAATTCCCCAAAATTAAAAAAAAGATGAAAGTACTCATATTGATAAAGTCCACTGAGGATAAATCATGGAAAGCCCCAGTTTAACACATAAAAGTGAATGTTAAGATTATTAAAAATAGAAAATGTCTGCTTCACTTAGTAACAGTTTCAACTGTTCAGATCAATGCTTTCAATAAGAACAAACTAGAAAAGCTGGGAAGCAGGTGGCAGCAGAGAGCTGGGCAGTGAAGAATTACTTGAGCAAGATTTGAGAAGAAAAGAGAAGAGAAAGAAATAGGTAGCTTTGGAATATAACTGTTTTCCCCTAAAGAAATCTCTGACTCAAGGAAAGGTAGATAAGAGGCTGAAAAGCTGAGTAGCAATTGAGACAATTTCAAAAAGTGAGGGTACAAAAACAGGAGTCAACACAAGAGTGTGTGTGTGTGTGTGTGTGCGTGTGTGTATAATTTATATATATCTTTATTTTTTCTCTCAAACTATCTCAGTTCTGACAAAAGCAAATATATTTATATATCCTCTCTGGAGGAAAATAATACCCTGATCTCAAATGATTTCTATACATTTTCATATTCAGTATTCTATGCTCAATCAAAAGTAACCAGACACACAGAAGACAACCTTACATAACTGGAAAAAATAAGAGAAACAAAAGATAACAAGGATAGATCCAATAAAAATAGAACCATGCAGAATCAAGATAATGGAGTTATCAGAAACAGAACTTTTAAAAAAGCTATGCTTAATATATTGGAGATAAAAGCCAAGATTTGAAGATTTCTTAAGAGACTTGAAAATACATATTTTAAAAGTGTCAAATATAAATTGCAGAAATGAAAAATGCAAAAACCAAAATTAACTCAATTGATAGGTTTAACAGCAAGTTCAACCGCAGTCAAAGAGGAAATGAGTGAACTAAAAGGTAAAAATAATTTCAGAATAAAGTATGAAGGGGTAAAAGTAACATGAAATGAAAACAGTGGAGAGTTCTCTAAAACTGCTGACAAATATCAAGCAACAAAGTGAAAAAATCTTAAAAACCTAAGGATAAATTAAACACACACACACATACCTAGGAACATATAGTGGATGAGAAAGAGCCATGTAGAGAATACCTTATAAGCAGAAAGGAAAAAGACAGCCTGTATTCAACAGATCAAAAATAGGCTGATATGGGTATAGTTACTATGAGTGCTCTGACCATGGGCGCTCTGGCTGCCTGGGAAGACATTAGGAAAGCTACCACTGTGTCCCTTGGCTCATGAGAGCAAAGCAGCAAGGGGTTTCAGCGATGCTATTACAAAAACTCAGCTTCTGACAGAGAACTACCATGGACAACGAAGACAAAACATTCTCTGCACAATACCTGACTATTACAAAATCCTAATTCCTACTTTTATTCAGCGTGCATCTGGGGGGAAAGCAAAACAAAAACACTGCAGAATGGTACAATAAATCAACAAGAAAATACAGGGAAATTCTACTGTAGTCCAACTGAAGAATCTTTTCAAATGCCTTGACAAATTATAGTCTTAGCTTTTTTTCCTTGTAAAACAACATTTAAAAATGCATGCTGGGGCGGGGGGTGCCTGGAGGACTCAGTCTGACTTCGGCTCAGGTTGTGAGTTCAAGCCCCGGGTCAGGCTATGCTAATAGGTCAGAGCCTGGAGTCTCCTTCAGATTCTGTGTCTCCCTCTCTCTCTGTTCCTCCTCCACCTGTACTCTCTCTCTCAAAAATAAATAAAGATCACACTGTCTTTCTCTCTCTCAAAAATAAACAAAAGATTTAAAAAAAAATTTTTTTGAATGCATGCTGAGGCACCTGGGTGGCTCAGTTGGTTAAGCATCTGACTCTTGGAACTCAGCAGAGGTCTTGATCTTAGGATCCTGAGCTCAATCCCTGTGTTGGGCTCCATGATGGACATGAATCCTATTTAAAGAGAAAAATCATTTTAAAATGCATGCTAAGTGGTGTCTGGCTGGCTCAGTTGGTAGAGTATGCAACTCGATCTCGGGATTGTAGGTCGAGCCCCACACTGGATACAGAGATTCTTTTTTAAAAAAAAAATCTTAAATAAAATGCATACTAAAATCAGAAGCATAAATGTAACAAGCCTATTAATTCATATGATAGTGATGAATCCTGAAAGACAAACAGAGGATTGTGGCAAAATCTTCCAGTGTACATGTGGCTATTTCTATGCTGTTAAATTGCATTGTAGCCATCTCTTTTCCACAATAGCCATATGCCCCTGTATAACACAGGGATCCATCTAATATGAAAAACAAAATGGAAAACTACACACATAATCAGAAGTTCTCAAATCAGACCTTTAAAATCACTGATCAATAAACCCACACCTAAATCAGACATTTAAGTAATAGAAACTTTAGAAATAAAGCCAGTAGCTTCTTTTGCAGACTCTTATAACTCTAATGTCAGAAAAGACTCTTACAACTCCTCCAAGAAATATTTAGAACTTTATTTATTTTTGAGAGAGAGAGATAGAGCATGAGCTGGGGAGGGGTAGAGAAAGAGGAAGGCACAGAATTGAAGAAGGCTCCAAGCTCTGAGGTGTCAGCACAGAGCCCAATGCATGCCTAGAACCCACGAACCACGATATGATGATATGAGCTGAGGTCGGACATTTAACCAACGGAGCCACCCAGGTGCCCTAGAACTTTTAACAGACTATATATATATATTTTTTCCCAAATGCCTTTAGTCCTAGAATAGAATTTGGTTGCTTCCAAGTTTGGGTAATTAGAGCTGCTATAAACATCATGTCCATGTTTCTGTGTGCACATAAGATTCAACTACTTTGAGTAAATAATACCATGGAGTGCTGTATCTTGAATGTTTTTAGCTTTGTAGAAACTGACAAACTGTCAAAGTGGCTGTACCATTTTGAATTCCTACGAGCAATGAATAGGAGTTTCTGTTGATCCACATCCTCACCAGCATTTTTTGTCAGTGATCCAGATTTTGTCCATTCTAGTAAGTATATAATTGTATCTCATTGTTGTTTTAATTTGCATTTTGTTGATGACCTAAGATGTGGAACATCTCTTCATATGCTTATGTGCCATCTGTATATCTTCTTTGGTGAGGTCTGCTAAGGTCTTTGGCCCGTTTTTTAATTGGGTTGTTTTCTTATTGTTGAGTTTTTAAACAGTTCTTTTTATGTTTTGGATAACATCTCTTTACCAGATGTGCCTTTGGCAAATATTTTCTCTCAGTGTGTGGCTTGGCTTCTCATTTTCTTGACATTGTCTTTTGCAGATAAGTATTTAATTTTAATGATATCCAGTTAATCAGTTATTTCTTGCATGGATTGTGCCTTTGGTGTTGTATCTAAAAAGTCATCAACATACTCAAGAATATTTAGATTTTTCTCCTGTTATCTTCTAGAGGTTTTGCAGTTTTGCATTTTACTTTTAGGTATATGATCTATGTTGAGTTAATTTGAAGGGTATGATATCTGTGTTGCTATATATATATATTTGGTATGTGGATATTAGTTGTTCCATTACCATTTGTGGAAAAGACTATCTCTGCCCTATTATATTGCCTTTGCTCCTTTGTCAAAAATCAGTTGCCTATATTTACATGGGTCTATTTCTGGGCTCTCTGTTCTGTTTCTTGATCTATTTGTCTATTCTTTTACCATTACCACACTGTGTTGATTACTGTAGCTTTATAGTAAATCTTGAAGTCAAGTAGTGTAAATGCTCCAACTTAGTTTTTCTTCAATATTCTGTTGCCTATTCTTTTGCCTCTCCATATAACCTTTAAAATCTGTTCATTGGGGCACCAAGGTGGCTCAGTCAATTGAGTGTCCAACTTCAGCTCAGGTAATGATCTCACAGCTTGTGAGTTCCAGCCCTGCATCAGGCTCTGTGCTGACAGCTCAAATGCTTCCAAGTCTGTGTCTCCCTCTCTCTCTGCCCCTTCGGGCTCGTGCTGTGTTTCTCTCTCTCTCTCTCTCAAAAATAAGTAAACATTTTAAAAATTTTTTAATAAAAATAGAAAATAAAAAAGAAGCTGTTCATTGATATCCACAAATAACTTGCTGCAAGTCTGACTTGAACTTATTCAATCTATAGAACAGGTTGGGAAGAATGGACATCTTGAAACTATTAAGTTTTCCTATACATGAACATTGAATATTTTAAATTTATTAGTTCCTCTTTGATTTCTTTCACTAGTTTTATAGTTTTCCTCATATAGATTTTACACATAATGTTAGATTTATGCTTAAGTATTTCATTTTGGGATGTACTAATATAAATGGTACTGTGTTTTCAACTTTAAATTCTACTTCTTTATAGCCAGTATAAAAAAAAGCAACTGATTTTGTACATTAACCTCATATCCTGCAACCTTGTTATAACCACTTATTAGTTCTAGATTTTTTATTGATTCTTTTGGATTTTCTACATAGACTATCATGTCATCTAGAAAATTTTTTTTATTTTTTTATTACCTTTTTTGAGAGAGGGGAAGAGGGAGAGAGAGAGAGAGAGAGAATGCATGGGTAGGGGAGAGGGGCAGAGGGAGAGAGAGAATATTAAGCAGGCTCCATGCTCAGGGTGGAGCCCAATGTGGGGTTCGATTCCATAACCCTAGGATCATGACCTGAGCCAAAATCAAGAGTCAGATGCTTAACCAATTAAGCCACCCAGGCCCCCCTAGAATAGATTTTAATACTGAAATCTCTTTAGTAGCAAATAACCAAACTCAAACTGAACCAGTCTTGGAATCACTGAACATAAAAGCCCAAACTAACATTTTGTTAACTGATAGCTCCATCAATCATTCAACTATATGGGAAATTATTTTTGGGCCTAGAAATGCTTGATACACTGATGCAGAAACACAGATCCCCTTTTTTTTTTTAAATCTCTGAGGAAATACTCTGAAAATACTCCAACCTTTTACTATTGATTTATCTGACATAGAAACCCAAACAGAAGAACTTCTGCTGTTAAAATATACATACCTATTTAGAAAGAAAAGTTCAATTAAGCAGTATAGGAACACAAATAATGAGTATTGGTTTTGAAACACTGGGAATTTCTTCTTCATCAGTAGTTAAACCCAAACAGAAATGCATTCATTTCTTTTCGGCTGATTTGGCTTAGAACACTATGGAACCTCCGTTTAGAGATATATTATAGACATGTGCTGAACTGTTCTTAGGACTCAATTCCTGTGAGTGGAGTTCACATTCACACATGGGGCAAAACTTATAATTTTCCCATCAACTGACAAAAACAAAAATAGGGATATTATTTTAACTATACTGAATGTACTTGGATTACATAACTCCTATGTAGATTCTCTGTAATACTTTGCCTTTTGTACATATAAAATGAAACCTATGATATGAATACTTAACAAAATATAAAATATTAGTCTATAAAAATAAGCTGACAGTTGATTACTCAGCAGAAATAATGCAAGTCATAAGATACTGGAAAGATTCTCAAAGAGTTAAAATAAAAATAATTACCAACCTTTAGAATTCTCTACCTCTCAAACATATCCTTCAATATCAGCACGGTTACGACAAAAGTTGTGAGAAATACTCTGCTTTTGAGTATATTTTGAAGATAGAACAAAATGGACTGGAAATGGATATATGAAAAGAGAAATCACGGATTGCTTCATGGTTTTAGGCCAAGAATTCCATGAATAAACTTTCCATTTGCTGCTATGGGAAGACTGAAAGAACAGATTTGTGTGTTGGAGAGTGAAGGGTAACAGATAGCAGAACTCAGGTTTGGAAATGCTAAGTCTGAGATGTCAATTAGACATCCTAGTGAAGATGAAAAGGAGGTGGCTGGACATTCAAGTCTGGAGTTCAAGAGAGAGATCCATGCTACAGATATACATTTGAGAGTCAAGAGGAAATACATGAGACTGGATGAGTTCGCT
>NW_027551558.1:7526360-7565593 GCF_008692635.1 Crocuta crocuta | reverse complement strand
TTCGCTGACAGATGAGTACATATACAAGAAGAAAAGTAGTCTAAGAACTGAGCTCAAGGACATTCAAACATTTGGAGGTCATGGAAGAGGAACTAGCAAAAGAGCCTGACACAGGACAGTCAAAGAGATGAAAAAAAAAATCACATAAGCATGGTACCTGAGAAGCCAAATGAATAGTGTTTAAAGGAGTAGATAAAAAGCATAACTGATTATCTTTGTGAAATGTTGCTGATAGATCAACAAAATGAAGACTGAGGATCAACCACTGAAGTCAATCATAAAAAGATAAGTGAAAATTCATTATGTTTTTGGATACTTAAAATCACATTTTTAAATAACTAATAGATCAAGAAAGAAATAATGATGGAAAACTGGAAAACATTTTATAAGTACATAACAAAACTTGTAGCATACATTCAAATAAGCATTTTGAGGAAAACTCATGGCTTTAAATGTTTATATGAGAAAAAACTGAAAAGTAATAAGATAAGCATTCATCTGAAAAATTAGAAAAAATTAAAAATAAATATAAAGAAAATAGAAGGAAATAATAAAGAACAAAACTTAATGATGATCACCAAAGCAAATGTTAGTCCATTGAAAAGACTAATAGTAACAACAGACTAAAAAAGAGGAAATCATCACAGACTCTGTAGACATTAAAATGTCCATAGGATATTGTAAACAACATTATTCAAAAAATGTTTTAAAATTTAGAGAAAATGAACAAATGCATCAAAAACATATATTGAATGGCATAAGAAGAAATTTCTAATTGTTCCCTTATCCAGTAAACGAATAAATCTTTCCTTCAGAAAAAAAGTTGAACCCAAAAGGTTTTATTGGTTAAATACTAAAACTCAAATATTATTCAAATTCTTCAAGGTAATAAAAGAAGACAAAATGAGTTTAGAAGATTATTATAAGGTTTACATGACATTGATAACAAAATCTGATTTTACAAAGTCCTAAGAAAGGCAAGTAATTGGCCGATCTCAATTATAAAAATAAATGTAAATGTCTCAAATGAAACATTAGTTAATGGACAAAAGTAATCTATAAAAAATATATCTTGGCTGATTTGATAAATCACATCTATTCCTGAAAAAAAAAGCTCTCAGTAATCTGAGAATGAAAGGAAATTTCTTCAACCTGATAGAAGACATCTATGAAAAACATACAGTTAACATCATACTAACTGTTGAGTCTAAATGCTTCCCCTTATCATGTGGAACAAGACAAGGATGTCTACTTCACCAGTTCTATTCAACATTGTATAAGATATTCTAGCCAATGCAATAAAGCAAGAAATAGAAAACAAAAAACAAAAAACAAAAAAATAGCACGCAGACTAAACACATAAAACTGACTTTATCTGTAGATTATCTAATTGTCTATGTAGAAAATTAAACGGATTCTACAAAAAGGCCACTAGAACTAAAATATAAATTTAGCAAAGTTGTAAAATACCAGATAAATATATAAAAATCAGTTGTAGGACTTCTGATTTCAACCCTGACAAATAAAGATCTTAGAAACGGTCATTTCCATTGTTATAAGAACAAAAAGATGAACAAAATGAAAATCAAAGGCTTGCTGTGACATATTAGAATAGTGAATTACAGAGCAAACTGCCAATCCAAAATCTGAAAAGAGTAACCAAGATCTGCTCATCTGGAGGAGAACCCACCTGAATCACAGGTAGTTAAGAAATTTTTTAAAAATTTTTAAAGGTTTCATTTATTTCTGAGAGAGAGAGAAACAGCATGAGCAGGAGAGGATCAGAGAGTGAGGGAGATACGGGATCTGAAGCAGGCTCCAGTCTCTGAGCTAGCCAGAGACTGATGCGGGGCTCAAACCCACGAACCATACGATCATGACCTGAGCCGAAGTTGAACACTTAACGGACTGAATCACCCAGGCGCCCCAAGAAATTTAAATAATATATTTGATACATTGCTGGAGGCAGAGTTTACACTAACATGAGAGTGAAAAGCTCCTAGGGGCCACAGTTTTCAAGGGGTCCCTATACTTCAGTGTGTTTACCTCCAGGAACTCCCCTAGGTTCTCACAGTAAAGATCTGAGAAAGATCCCCTTAGGACTCTGACAGGGGAAAAGTAATTATGAAATATGCCCAGCATTCTCCATGATAGGCTTATTCTTCAAGTAAAAGGACTTTACCAGAGCCTTATCCCAGCTAAAGAAGGGCATTTCTCCCACTTTACCCTCTCTAGCCTTCTTGTTTCACTAAGTGGATAAAATCAAATTTATACCACTGGAAAACATGTTCCCTCCTCTCACCTAACCACCATACTAATAGGGCTCCATGATAATCACAGTGAATTACAACTAAAAGAGCTGCAAGATGCATACTCTCACTGAGGAGGGATACTTAAGGAAGCTTAAAGTCAAAAGGAGAAACAAATAGAACAGAGGAATTTGAAGTCTCTGACACCTGCATCTATAACACACACTGAACTTAACTCAACTTCCAGCCAAATTAACATAAGCATTCACCTAAAGACTTATTTACTTCAGTTAACACCCAATATAGTATGTGTGGCTTCCACAAAAAAATTATAAGGCATGCCAAAAGTCAAGCAAAAACACAACCTGAAGAACAAAACCAGACCCAAATAGAGCACAGACACGGGAGTTATCAGAAAACTTAAAATAACCATGGTTAATTGGTTAAGGGCATTAATGGGAAAAGTAGACAATATGCAGTAATAGGTGGGTAACATAAACACACAGATGAAAACTCTGAGAGAAACAAAAGGAAATGTTAGAAAGTAAAATACTGTGACAAAAATGAAGAATACTTTTGATGGTATCATCAGCAGATTGGACACAGTCAAGCATAAATCACTGAGCTTGAAAACAGGTCAATAAAAACTTCCCAAACTAAAATGCAAAAGGAAAAAAGGAAACAAAACAACAGAACAGAACATCCAAGAACTGTGGGTATAACTGAACTACCAAAAGGTGAAAAAACAAGAGAACAAGACCATAAGATATATTTGAAATAATTATAAAATAAATAAGTCATGGGGATGAAAAGTATAGCATAGGGAATATAGTCAATAATATTGTAATAACTGTACAGTGATCCATGGAAACTACACTTGTTGTGGTGGACATTTCATAATGTATATACTTGTCAAATCACTGTTATACACCTAAAACTAACACATATCAACTATACTTCAACTTAAAAAATGTTTTAAGTTCCATCCATGTTGCTACACATGGCCAGATTTCATTCTTTCTCCTTGCCATGGATGGAACTTGAGGGTGTTATGCTGAGCGAAATAAGTCAGGCAGAGAAGGACAGATACCATATGTTTGCACGTACAGGAGGATTAGGAGGAACTTGACGGAGGAACAAGGGGGAGAAGAAGGGCGGAAATGGTGGGGGAAAGGGAGAGAGGCAAACCATGAGAGACTCTTGAATGCTGAGAACAAACTGAAGACTGATGAGGGTAGTGGGGTNCTGACTTATTTCACTCAGCATAACACCCTCAAGGTCCATCCATGTTGCTACACTAAACTTTTTAAAAAATGTTTTAATAACAGACTAGAACTTTCCAAAATTAATACATAGTATCTATAGGCAGAGACCTGTAAAACAATGATGAAAGAAATCAAAGATCTAAATACATGGAGAAATATTACACCTTCATGGATTGAAACATCCCATATTAAGATATCACTTGTGGAGTGCCTGGATGGCTCAGTGAGTTGAGCATCCAACTCATGATTTCAGCCCAGGTCATGATCTCACCGTCGTGAGATCAAGCTCTGTGTTGGGCTCCATGCTAAGTATGGAGCCTGCTTAAGATTCTTTCTCTCCCTCACTCTCTCTGCCCCTCACTCCCCTCTGAAAAAAAATTTTTTTTAAATAAAATAAAATAAATATGTTAGTTCTCCCATCTTGATCTACAGATTTAATGCAAACCCAATTAAAATCTCAGAAAGCTTTTTTATAGATATTTATTGTAGAATCAGAGAAACTGATTCTAAATTTTACATGAGAAGACAAAAGGCCAAGAATAGCTAATACACTATTGATGAAGAGAAAGTTGGAGGATTCACACTACCTAGACTTACTATAAAGCTATAGTAATCAAGACAGCATGGTTTGGCAAAAGAATAAACAAAATAGATCAATGGAACAGAATGAAGATCCCAGAAATAGGTCCACACAAATATAATCAGCCGATCTTTTTAAAAAAAATATTTGTTAATATTTATTTTTGAGAGAAAGATAGCAGGGGCAGGGCAGAAAGAGAGAGGGAGACATAGTATCCAAATCAGGTTCTACGCTAACAGCAGGAAGCCCGATGCGGGACTCTAACTCACAAACTGTGAGATCATGACCAGAGGCCAAAGTTGGCCGACTGAGCCACCCGGGCGCCCCTATAATCAGCTGATCTTTGACAAAAGAGCAAAAAAAATACAGAAAGGGCAGTCTTTCAACTGGAACAATTTTAAGACATCCATATGCAATTTAAGTAAACTGAGATACAAACTTTACATCTTTCACAAAAACTAACTCAACTTAGATCACTGACCTTAAGCAAAACTATACAACTTCTAGAAGAAAACACAAGAGAAAAATATGTGCACTTGGGTTTGGTAATGAGTTTTTAAATACCACACAATGGGGCGCCTGGGTGGCTCAGTTAGTTGAGCGTCCGACGTCAGCACAGGTCATGATCTCACGGTTTGTGGGTTCGAGTCCCACGTCAGGCTCTGTGCTCACAGCTAGCTCAGAGGCTGGAGCCTGCTTCAGATTCTGTATCTCCCTCTCCCTCTGACCCTCTCCTGCCCACGCTGTCTCTCTCTCCCTCAGAAATAAATAAAAAACATTAAAAAAATTAAAAAATAAAATAAAATAAATACTACACCAAAAATACAATCCATGAAAGAAAAAGGTAAGTTGAACTTTATCAAAATTTAAAATCTCTGCCGTACAAAAGACATTGTTAAAAAAATGAAAAAAGACACAGACAGGGAGAAGATATTTGCAAACCACGTATCTGATAACAACATGTATCAAAAATATTCAAAGGATTCTGAAAATTCCACAGTAAGCAAACAAACAAAACAACTGAAAAATGAGCAAAATATCTACACAGATACTTTATCAAAATATATGGATGGCAAGTAACAATATGAAAAGATGCTCCACATCATTTGTCATTAATGAATTGCAGATTAAAACAATGAGATATCGCTACATACCTATTATACCTATTAAAATGGCTAAAATACAAAAATCTGACAAAACCAAATGCTGACAAGGATATGGAGCAACAGAAACTCTCACTCACTGTTGGTGTGAATGCAAAATAGTACAGTCGCTTTGGAAGAGTTGGGTAGTTTCTCATAAAGCAAAATACAGATTTACTCTATAATTCAGCAATTATTCCCCTAGGTATTTACTGATTTGAAAACCTATGTCCTCACAAAAACCTGCACATGAAAGTTTACAGCAGTTTTATTCATAATTGCCAAAAACTGGAAGCAACCAACATGTCTTTCAATAGGTGCATGGACAAACACACTGTGGTACATACATACAATAGAATATTATTCAATGATAAGAAGAAATAAGCTAACCAGATATGAGATAAACAAATGAACCTAAAATGCACATTGCTAAGTGAAAGAAGCTGGTCAGAAAAGGTTTTATACTGTATGATTTCAATTATATGACATTCTTGAAAAGGGAAACATTTCCTCAGCCAGGTGATCAAGGTCAAAATCAACAGTAATAAATCATATTGATAATACATACCCATGACACCCTGGATATATACGTACCCTAAAATGACATTTTACTTCTGTGACCTTTCTCTCAAAAACATATTACCCAGTATAATCATGAGAAAAACAGAAGACAAACCCCAATTGAGAGACATTTCACAAAATACCTGATAGTACTCCTCAAAACTGTCAAGGCCATCAAAAACAAGGAAAGTCTGAGACTGTTATAGCCAAGAGAAGCCTAAGGAGACATGACAACTAAATGTAATATAGTGTCCTGGATGGGATCCTGGAACAGAAAAAGGACATTAGGGGAAAACTAAGGAAATATGATTAAAAGTATGGACTTCAGTTAATAATGTATCAAATAATAGATTCTTTAATCACAATAAATGTAATCTACTAATGTAAGATATTAATAATAGAGGAAATTGGGTGTGAAGTAAGTAGGAACTCTACCATCTTCACAACTGCTCTGTAAATCTAAAACTGCACTAAAATACAAAGTTTATCTTTAAAAACAATTGTGTTTTCATATAAAAGCAATAAAAAAATCAGAAAGTGAAATTTTAAATTTCCATTTATAACAGCATCAAAAAATAGGAAATACTCAAGAGATAAATCTGACAAAAAAAAGAAGTACAAGACCACACTAAAAACTACACAACATTGCTGAGGGAAATTAAAGATGTAAAGAATGGAGAGCTATACTGTATTTATGAGTGGGAAAACTTGATATTCTTTAGATGTCAGTGTCCCCAATACCAATCAAATTCCCAAGCAGGCTTTTTTTTATATACACTGTGAAGCTGATTCTAAAATTAAAATAAAATACAAAGGAACTAGAATAGCCAAAACTACTTTGAGAAAGAACAAAGTTGAAGACTAACATTACCTAATTTGAAGACTTTAAAAAAGGCCAAAATAATCAGGCAGGTAGTATTGGAATCGAGATATATAAACAGATCCATCAAACAAAATAGCTCATCAAGAAACAGACCTACACATACATGGACAACTGACTTTCTACAAAGGTACAAAAACAATTCACTATAGAAAGGATAGTTTTTCAGTAAGTGGTACTGGAACAATTGATTATTATGCCGAAGAAAAAAAAAAAGGTGAACTTTGATTTATATCCTATGTACTAAACACAAAACTTTGAAGTGGATCTCAGATTTAAATGTTAAATTTTGATGTTAAACTGCTAGAAGAAAACACAGAAGAAAAATCCTAGTGACCTGAGCCCTGACAATGATTTCTTTAAAAGAATATAAAAAGCTAGATAAAATTTTTAAAAAATCAATAAATTTCACTTAGCGAAAATGAAAAAACATTTGCTCATTAAAAGACATTTAATAAAAAAGCAAGGCATAGACTGGGAGAAAATATTTGCAAAATATATGTGATACAGGACTTAGAATATAGAAAGGACTTTTATAACTTGATAGTAATATAAACAATTCAGGAAAGGTGTGCAAAAGATTTGAATGGACACTAAAGAAGATAAATGTATGGCATGTAAGCACATGTACAAATGCTTAAAAATCATTGGTTATTAAGGAAGGCAAATTAAAACCATAAAATATACCTAATAGTTAAGATTAGAAAGATAATGCACACCAAGTGTTGGTGAGGCTATGTAACACCTGGAACACTTATATACTACTGATACAAATGTAAAATAAAATAGCACACCCACTTTGGAAAAGAGTTTAATGGTTTCTTCAAAAGTTAAACATATAAACATCACAGGCCTACTCACTCTACCCTTAGGTATTTATCCAAGAAAAATAAAAGCTTATGTCCACACAAAGACTCATATAAGAATGTATATTTTTAAGAATGAAAGTTTTATTTTTTATAGTCCAAAACTGGAAACAACCAAAATGTCCACGAGGCTTATTCATACAATGGAAAAAACTATTGATTATATAACATAAATTTCAAAATAATTATGCTGAGGGAAGGCAGCCCAAAAAAGAATACATACTATATGATTTTATTTATATAACATTTTAGAAAATCCAAACAAATCTCTATGACAGAAAGTAAATCAGTGGTTGTCCCGGGACTGGCAGAATAAGTGAGAGGTTACAAAGAGGCATGAGGAAATTTTTGGGAATGATGGATAAGGCCACTATCTTGATTGTGCTACGGTTATATACATATGTCACAACTTAACTGAACACTTTTTAAAACATGTGCAGTTTACTGTAGGTATGTCAATTAGACTCTAATAACACTGTTAAAAGAAAACAAGTATATGCAAAACCCCTCAGAAGTATTACACATTTATCTGTTAGAATATTTTAATAAACTACTTTCAAGGAACTTCTAATGACACAAGAAAATGCTTATAATATACAATTAAATGAAAATGGCCAATGACAATTACACAGAAAGCTTATATAATATGGATGGAAATATTTCTGATTAGAAAGAGACCTATATTAATAATAGTTTTCAATGAGTTATGGAATCATGGATGATTTAAATTTTCTTTACCCTTTTCTCTATTTTCCAAGGTTTTCTTTGTTGTTATTTTATTAGTTTTATTTTATCCAAGACTGCAATATCCTTTTAAACAGGAAATTAAAAAAATAAATGAAGCGAGAGGCACCTGGGTTGGCTCAGTTGGTTAAGTGTCTGACTTTGGCTCAGGTCATGATCTTGTGGTTCGAGTTCAAGCCCCAAATTGGTCTCTCTGCTGTCTCAGAGCAGACCCTGCCTTGGATCCTCTTTCCCCTCTTTCTCTGCCCCTCCCCTGGCTTGCTGTTTCTCTCAAAATAAATTAATACACTTTAAAGTGAATGGATGAATGATCGAATGGAAAAAATCTGAGTGATTATCTATCCTGACAAATGATTTCAACATATGTACCACAGACCCATGAATGAATGATTAAATGAATGAATGAATGAATGAATGGAAAAAAATTTGAGTGATTATCTGTCTTGACAAGTGATTTAAAAATACGTACCACAGACCCTTGAAAGATGAAAGAGGGGACCCTGGGAACTCTTATGCGAACCAAGAATTATCTGTAGACTTAATATATTTCATACTCATATGAATTACTATTTTTCAAACATTCACAGCTGCACTGCAATTCAACATTACTGAATTTATAGAACTCACATCAACAGATACTAAAAGTAAAACTGGTTACATGGAGGTCTTCAAAAACTTGTTCCCCTATACTTATTGCCTATAGGTTGCTTTAATTGGCATATCTTTTGCTACCATACCAGTATATAGGAAGGGCTAAATACCTACTTGGCCCTCAAATAAAAGCAGTTCCAATACATGTTCTTACACATTCAAACACCAAAGTCAAATATGCTCTGTACCCAGAAGGACTTTGTAAAAGCTATGTCAGTTAAATATTAAGGCTTTTTGCAAATGTAAGGTGAAGATTACTCGAAGTTTGATTCCTAGTTAAGTATGGCATTACTAGTCTGTAAGTGATCTTGGGAAAATCATTTAATGTGTGCTGAGGTTTCTTCAATTGCTTCATAATAACCCTCTCCGAAAGTAAAGTCAACTTAATTATCATTATAAAATACACTACAAAAAGCAGATCTAGTAGCTACAGTAAACTAGTTATTTAAAGGTAATTTAGTTTACCTCAAAGAATTATTCTCTGCCTTTTGTCTGCCAAGTTCACTTTCTGTATCCATTGCCTTCCTTGCTAGTGATTTCATTTCTTTTTCCACAGTGGTTATGGTTTCCTTCATCAAAGTCATATTTGACATTTGCTCCATACGTTCATCATCAAGCTATACAAGCAGAATGACAAGGTTACTGCCATCATTAACAAAATCTTCCTAAAGAGACATCCTCTCTTTGTACAAACCATGGCATATGTCAAGATTGACAGTAGGAGATGATCAGATGAGACATGAATGTTGTGGGAGGCTGTATGGACAAGGTATGGTGGGGCAGGAAGAAGAACAAGCCACGGCACGGCCTGTGCATAATGCCTACCACACTATGTGTATCTACATGTTCAATTTGGTTCATTCTGACTGTAGCATGTATCTTATTTGCAAAAGGATTTATTTGTTGTTCAACATTAAGTTATACATAGAAAGTGGACTTATGAAAAAAATTGTTTTTCTCTCCTGAATAATGCTTTTCCTTTCTCTTTGTAACAACATAACACAAATTTATAAATATATTCAATTAAATCTGGTAACAGAAAGGGAAATCCCCCTAATTCTATTTATATAGTCATAACATCTCAAATACATATTCATAGGATCTCAAATCCGTGTCTAGTAAAAAAGTGAAGCTTCATATTTAAATTCAGTTTAAATACATTATTCTCATTAATTTTCATTCCGTAATAATTTTCCCTACCTTAGCTACTCTTTAGGCAGAATAAGCCACCTTCTCTGTATCTGGCAATGTTATCTTTAATGAAATAGGGAGAAGAGAAAATTGCTAAACCCCTGAAAATGCATCCCTTATAGATTTTTTTTTTAAAGAACACACTTTGCAACCTAACACAAAAAAGACTTTACTTACATTTTTTGGAAGGAAATAAACAATGAAAAAGTGATAATTTATACTATACATACCACCTTAAATATTTTAGGATTACACTCTCTTAGAAAAATAAAAGAACCTCTCTGAACACAGGGAAAAAGAGAAAGGGGGAAGCCACTGACAGTTTATAGCCAAAAGCACAAAAGTGGTTTTTCTTTACGTTATGAACTGTACACTCCAGCTCCTCTATCCTTTGTTCCAAGTGAGCCTTCTCATTAAATGCTGTCTCTTGGGCAATCTGTTAAAAAAAAAAAAGTTTTCAATGTTGCTGCACTGTGTTTCACAAATGGTCATACAGATAAAATTCATCCAAACCTTTAGCCTTTCCCTCAGACTATCTCGTTCTGTGGTCATTCTTCGTAAATCAGTGAAGGCCACATCTCTTTCAGTCTCCACTCGCCGGAGGATGGCATGTGCTGTTGTTGATTTAGGAGACTTACAGTTTTTCATCATCTCTCGTCGAAGTCGGGCAATTTCTTCCTGTGCCTATTATTTAAATGCAAGACTTCTATTTAACAACACTTTAGAACAGACATAAATATAGCTATCTTATGTCCACCTAGTTTGAATAAAAAACATATATAAAAATGTATACAATAGGATAATGCTTTTTAATGAATTTACACAAATAAATGCAAATGATGTGTAAAAATGCAAGTAACTGTATAAACACAGAAGTTTGGTTTATAATATTTTTATAAAAATTTAAATTAACTTAGGCAGTCAATGCAAGAGAGAATGTTTTACTAAGAAATAGATATGTATCACTATATCCATTTTGTGATATACATTTGAATTCGGCAAAATTCAGGTAGAATACAGTTGTTTTTGTTTTTGTTTTGGGGGAAAGGGGAAGAGAGAGAGGAAGCTCGTCAAGCAGGCTCTACACCCAGAGGAAAACCTGATGCTAGGCTTGATCTCATGATTATGAGATCATGACCTGAGCCGAAATCAAAAGTCAGATGCTTAACCAACTGAGCCACCCAGGCACCCCCAAGTAGAATACAATTTTAATAAATATTAGTATTTCTGTCTTTCTCTACAAAAACATATAAGCCATTTCCATGTTCTGGCTACTTTTATCCTGAAAGGAAGGCCCATCAATCCTTATCAACAACCCAATATATTCTCTCACACTTGTTCAACCATCCTCAGGCCCCAAACCTATTCCACACCTAAAGATAATTACATCTCCTACTTCATTGCTTAAGTCCCTAATCTTCCTTCCTCTTGATTTGATCACTAACTATTCAGCTGGTCTCCCAAGTCTCAGAGGAAGATGTATTACCTACCAATTTCCACAGCTAAGCCTTCACCAGAATCCTGGATCTCATCTCCTGAAATGTCTTCTAAGATACTCCTGACTCAATTAGAGTTGACCCATGAACAACATGGTTTTAAATTTATACAAAGGTCCACTTATACACAGATTTTTTTCAATAAATACAGTATAGTACTATAAATGTATTTCCTCATGATTTTCTTAATAACACTGCGTCTGCACACATATATGTACATAAATGTGTATATATGTACACATAATATGTATACACATTTATATATACAAATATGAGAAATGTGTTAATTGACTTTGTTATTGATAAAGCTTCTGGTCAACAGTAGGTTATTAGTAATTAAGTTTTGGGGAAGTCAAAAGCAACTGTGCGGGAGGGTTGACACCCCTGCACTGCCTTGTTGAAGACTCAACTGTATAATTATTTCCTCTCACTCTGAATAGCACCCTCTCCACTGGCTCTTTCTTGCCTGCCTTCAACCTTGGCTCAAGGCTCCCATATATTGAAAACCTGTCACTAAGCCTTGCTGCCCCAGTTACCACCCTATATCTCTTTTGCACTGACATAATTTTTAAGCACCATGGTCTGTACCCATTACCTGTTCCTCAGCACCTATTCTCCCATCCCAGTGTAACCTGGCTCTTATAACTACCATTTTGCAGAATTTCAACTAATGACCTCACTAAATGGTCTTTTCTCAGCTGTTTTTGATATTTGGCAACATCTGACATTGTCTTTAACACCCTCTTTGAGATTCTTTCCTCTCTTGGGCTTAATATTGCTCTACCTTAGTCTTCTGTCTTCTTTATCTCTTTCAAAGCTCCTATACCAATTGAATAAAATGTCCCAACATAACATCTTGACTTCTCTGTTCCTCTATAGTTTTCTCATTCAGACCTCATCCACTCTGAAGGCCCAGAACTTACCTTAAGCAGATGAATTCCCCATCTACACATTTCAGCTCTTTCCTCTCTCCTCACTCCAGTCCCACATTTCTTTCTGCCTGAATGCAATTACTTTCTGAATGTACAACCATCATCTTACTCCATCTGTCTGAAACCAACACATTTTTTCCCTCAAGTCACCAATGGCTTTAGTATTTCTTTTTCTACTACCACAATTCTGTCATTCAAAAAAGAATTTCAGTCTTGGGGTGCCTGGATGGCTCAGTCGGTTAAGTGTCTGACTTCAGCTCGGGTCATGATCTCACAGCTCAGGGCTTGGAACTTGCTTCGGATTCTGTGTCTCCCTCTCTCTCTATCCCTCTTCCACTTCCACTCTGTGTGTGTGTGTCTCTCTCTCAAAAGTAAAGATAATAAACATTAAAAAAAATTAAATTCAGTCAGTTCCATTCATCCCTTTTTGCTAAAACCAAATCTTGTCAAGGCTTCCTTTACAGTGTCTTTTACACTTGTCTCTATCCTTATTTCCACAGATAGTACCCTATCTTAGTTGTTTTTTTTTTTTTAAGTTTATTTATTTTGAAAGAGACAGAGAGCTTGAGCAGGGAGGGGCAGAGAAAGAAGGAGACGGAAAATCCCAAGCAGGCTCTGCACTGTCAGCACAGAGCCCAGCATGGGGCTTGAATTCATTAACTGTGAGATCATAACCTGAGCTGAAACCAAGAGCTGGCCACTTAACCAACTAAGCCACGGAGGCACTGTACCTCCCACTCCCCACCACCTGCCCAGATTAGTTCTTAATGCCTGTTTTCACAGCCTTCTAAAGAGTCCACAGTTTCTCCTTCCTCCAATTTTCTTGAAAGAGAAACTGTTATATGAAAAGATAACAGAAAGATTATGAAAAAGATAATATAAAATTGTTAACAGGTTAAAACTGTAAAAATGTGTCTTTGGTCATTTCTTCTGCTCTAAAAATAACCAGATTGCCAGTGCTTATAAAGCAAAGTATAAACCCCTAATAAGACCCATTGAACTGCCTCTACCATGTACTCCAGAAGTTGGCAAACTATATAGAGCTCACAGGCCAAATCTTGCCTGCCTCTTGTTTTTTGTAGGTCTATAAGCTGAAAATGTTTTTTACATTTTTAAATGATTTTTAAAAAACAAAAGAAGATTTCAAAATATGTGTAATAGATAAAAATAATATGATATTCAATTTGTGTCCAAAAGTAAAGTTATAACACAGCAAAAACTGTAGATTGTCTAAACCTACTTTCACACTATAACAGAGTTCAATACTTTTGTCAAATTGCATGGCATGCAGAGCCCAAGATATTTACTTTCTGGGCCTGTACAGAAAAGGTTTGCAGACCCCTGCTCTAGTCCAATTTACCTCTCAAGCCTTAGCTCTTCCTTACTTCAATGGCACAGATTAGTCTTAAATTAGTCTTACATTAATCCATTTATCTACTGATTTTTCTGCATTTGTCCTTTGCCTCACACCATTCCTTTAGTCTAGAATGTTCCTTCTTACCCCTTTCAAGATAATAAACTTAAACTCCATTCGTCCTTCAGGATTCAAATTCCATATCTTCTAGTTAAGATTTCCTTGATCACAACAACTAAAAAATACCCATTTCTTTTATTTCTTACAGTATCTTCTGGGCCACTTATGCTAAAGTAACAAAAAGCAAATACAAAACAATATACTTTATCTCTCCAAACAGTTGCAAACATAGAAAACAGTGTTCATATTTTATCTTTTTTTCTGAGAGTGGCAAGCTATAATTCTTAATAAAATTTGGTATTTTTAAAAGAAAATTATGTTGGTGATTTACAGGGTTTAATATTTGTTGAGTAAATATTTGTCCTATATGGTTAATAACAACTATATAAATATAACCTTAAGCTACAAATAGAGATTAACTACAAACTGATCTTACTCTCCTAGATTAAGTAGTTCCTAAAATGACTGACAGTACATCAAGTGATGTCAGCATTTTCTAACCCTGAAATCAAAATCCTTTTACCTTGAACTCCCCATTCCCTATCATTTAACACTTTCCTCATTTCCCATGCCAAAAATCAGACTATTTCTACGCATGCATATGATCTTTTTTGGATATGGGGGTAATGTGTGTGCGTGTGTGTACGTACATATACACTTATTGGATTAGAAATACATTACATTTCATTAAGAATATCTTAAGAATGAAGGTAATTCCCAAATGTTAGTTGATTAATTTGATTGGCAGATTTATGCATTCTTCTAGAACTTAAAAAATAACATACCTTTAGAACTGAATATTTTTACTTAGGTATTTTATTTGAAAATAAGTTTACCTGTTCATAAAGAAGAAAGGTCTTGTCTCTCTCAGATGTAAGAACCTTGACATTACCCTGAATTTCTGCCAGATGACGCTCATATTTTTCCAGCATGCATTTAAGTTCTTCACGGTCTCTTGTTGTCTTCAAAAGCTCTACATCACAGTTTGTACCCTATGATTATTAAACGAGAAATTGGAAATTCTTCTTTGACATGTGCTTTGAAGAAAATGGTGCCCCTAGGGGCGCCTGGGTGGCTTGTTGGTTAAGCGTCTGACTTTTGCTTGGGTCATGATCTTGCGGTTCGTGGGTTCGAGCCCCGCGACAGGCTCTGTGCTGACTGCCAGCTCAGAGCCTGGAGCCTATTTCGGAGTCTGTATTTCCCTCTCTCTCTGACCCTCCCCTGCTCACGCTGTCTCTCTCTCTCTCCTAGACATAAATAAAAATATTTAAAAAAAAAAAAGAAAAGAAAATGGTGCCACTAATAGCAGTACATGATCTCTACTCAAGCAAAAATGACTATACAATGAAAGAAAATGATAAAAAAAAAAAAGTTTAAAAAATCACTTCTCTTTTAAATAGCTTCATCCCGAATTGGTCCATATTTATCTGATTACCTCCCCACTACTACTAATACTGGGGATAAAGAACCAATTTCAGTGGTCCACTATGGTATCAAAGAGACTGCTGTCTCTCCAATTCTTTGATATACAAATTCATACCAAATCAAAATGAATTACTTCCATATTAAATAAGTCAAAGAATAAAAATCAGTGTTCAAAAAATGAACTCCAAAACACAGAAGTTTCTAAAACCTACCCGGGAAGATGGAGACGGGCGTCTTGGACTTTTAGATCTACTTCTGATCATTTTTCTCAAATTTTGAGCTTCACTCTTGTAATAATCTCTGTCTGCTTCTAAAGTCTTGACAAAGGAATCGAGTCTGGAAGGAGATTTATTTTGTGCTTTTTCAGTCTCTAAAATTATCTTGCCAAGGAGGAAAAAATTAGGTCATTATTTCAAGCTAAACTATAGTATCGTTTTCTAAATGACAGTTGAATAAACAGGATCCTTAAAAATAATAAATTTGGTATTTTAAAGAGAATTCATCAACACTCTTTGAAAAGCAATTAGGTATCTCCTTTTTCTAACATTTCTGAGTTTACTGTATTTTTATTTAACTGAAAGCACCCCTAAATTTATTCAATAATTTTAAGAAAAAAGAAATATTGGAAAGTCCAGAAATATCTACAGATCTAATTATAAGTCCTAGAAATTGAATTAATTTGCTGAGAAACCTTGTATGCTAATATTAAAGAATCTGTTCACAGCATCTAAGTTTTGTTTAATAATTTTTCAATGAGTGAATAAATCAAATGAATGCTGTAAATGTTATACTTGTAGGCACTTTCAAGTACATTCCCATTCACATTAATGTATTCAGAAGCTTTTGTTTGTTTTTCACAATCTTTATTTTCCTAATACTTTATTGGGAGAAAATTCCAGATATACTTTCAGAGAGGGTGTTTTAAATATTTTAAATGATAACATTAAACTGTCTCAACAGAGCAGTGTTCACTTTGCATTGTTAGATAAAGAAAACATATTACTCAGAATTAAGTTATAATATTCTACTTAATATTTATTACTAACAGGAATAAAAGTTAATGTGTAAACCAATGCATCTTATATTTTGAGAATGAAATTACAGTCATCATTTTAAATCAAGTAAGGCTAAGGGCACTAATAAAACCAACCAAAAGTTCTCCCCGCCTCTAGGAAAGAAAGGCGTAGTGATGAAATGGAGCAAGAAAAGCAATACTTTTACAGATAGGAAGTGCCCCTGTGCATCAAGCAGAGTACTAAGTTTAGAAAACAGATATTTTTTATTGTTCACAAAATGCATGAGAGCTAAATCACATGTACCATTTTCTGTAGTCTTACTAATAGAATAAAAATGATTCCTCAATATACATTTATAAAAAATGCACTTACAGATCTAAGTCTTTTTATTGTATCTTCCAATACTATTATATTATTTTGCTGGCAAATGAGTTCAATCTGAAAAGCCAGAAAAAATTGTTATTTAGATTAAAAATATTTAAACAGATTTAACTAAAAAGAGAACATCAAAAAGGGAAGCTACAGGCGTTGTGAGAATGTGGAGCAAAAGAAACCCTCTTGTACTGTTGATGGGAATGCAAATTGATGTAGCCACTGTGGCAAACATGAAAATTCCCCAAAAAATTAAAAATAGAACTACCTTAGAATCCAATAATTGCACTTCTGGGCATTTACCCCAAAAATACAAAAACACTAATTCAAAGGGATACATGCACCCCTATGTTTCTTGCAGCATTATCTGCAATAGCCAAATGATGAAAGCAGCCCAAGTGTCCATCAATAGATGAATGGATTAAAGATGTGTTGTACACGTACACACACACACACACACACACACAGGAATATTATTCAGCCATAAAAAATGAAATCTTGCCATTTGCAACAACATGGATGGAGCTAAAGTGTATAATGCTAAGTGAAACCAGTCAGAGAAAGATAAATACCACATGATCTCAACTCATATGTGGAATTTAAGAAACAAAAAAATGAACAAACGGAAGAAAAAAAGAAAGAAAGAGATAAACCAAGAACAGAAACCACAGAAAACAAACTGATGTTAGCAGAGGGGAAGTGAGTAGGGGATGGGTGAAAAAGGGGATGGGAATTAAAGAGTACACTTAACCATGACAAAAAAAATTTTTTTAATTTTTAAAAAGGAAGCCACTTAAAAACAAAAACATGTAATGAATATTTTACAAGCTAAAAGATTATCTACCTCTTTCTGTTCACCTACCTTTAGATGGTAAAAGAACATAGAATGAAATATAGCAGTTCTTTTAGATTATCCAGTTTGGTATGAAATATTAATTGGTTAGATTTTACCAAATCACTCCCTACAAACCGCAACAAAATATTAATACTACTTATAACTCTGAAGATGATAATAGGGAAGAGATAAAAGAATTAGCAGCATAAAAGTTTTCCCATTTCACCAAAGTCTAAATGATTACTTTCTCTTCTGAATTCTTTTGATAGTTTAGTTCAATCAAGATCACCCATAAAATACTTTTGGTATCAGTTTTAGGACATAGAACATACTCAGTCTTATAGTATAGTTATCTATAATCATATATTGAGTATATGACTAGACTGTATGTTTCTAGAGGACAGTGACTATGTTTTTATTCAAAGATCCATTTGCTATGATCTATATGCTATAAATTGGTTTATTAGTATAACAAATTTATTTCTCTATTCATAAACCTCCCCCTCATTATTCTAAACTGTTTCCTCTTTTATTTTAAATGTGCCTTTTCTGGAATTATTATTTCTCATTTTTCTTTAGGCCCAAGTTCTTTTCTAAGATTTCTTTGGCAATTATATTTTTGTAATTTATGATATATTAAGGGGTACTATGGTATGAAACAAAATTTATGTACAGTTTGGATAAGTTTATTTAGTTTTGGATAGACAATTTTCACTGCTTTATAGTATTATGTAGACACCAAAAAGAAATGTATCTCTATTACGTATAAAGGTGTTCATATTAAATTAGGTATAAAAAAACTCACACAGGCAAAAATTTTGTTATAAAAAGAAAATTTATATACACATATCCTAGATACAGATGGAACATAGCCAGTAATATGTAAACTGAAGATTTTGTCTAATCATAGCAAGGTGTGATTACAGTAAATTGTTATTTTCTTCATTATACTCTTCTATATGGACTGAAATTTTTATAAGAAGCATGTATTACTTTTACAGACATAAAAAACATAATGCTGATTCCACTCTGAAAAACAAAATTAGGGGCACCTGGCTGGCTCCATCGACAGAACATGCGACTCTTGATGTTGGGGTTTTAAGTTTGAGTTCCACGTTGGGCATAGAGATTATTTAAAAATAAAATCGTCAGGGAAAAAAACCAAAATTATAACTGGCCCAAGTGAAAAGATACTAACTCAGTGTTTTCATTTATTTGACAATTGATTAATGAGGACCTACCATGTGGCTGACAATGTGTTACATGCTGGGGATAGCAATAAAATAAAAAGACAAAAAACTCTGCCCTCAAGGAACTTACATTCTAGTTGAAGAGAGAAAAACAAATTAGGCAAAATATATATCAGAAAGTTACTCTGTTATTAAAAAAAATACATGAGCATTTACATCTGTTCTAGGCACTTGAGACAAAAAGTTAAAAAAATACACAAAGCTCCCTGTCTCTGGGGTGACCTTACATTCCAACCTAGAAGACAATAAAACATAAACCTAACAAATAACTTATGTAGTAATATAAGGGGAAAAAAGAGCAGTGTTAACTATACTGAGTTTTCTGAAGGAACAGTTTGGAATTTTAATAGGGTTATCACATAAGTCCTCATTGAAAGGTGACTTCTGAGCAAAGAGAAGGGGAGTCAACCATATAAAAATGTGGAACAACATTCCAGGCAGAAGATATAGCTATATCAAATGTCCTAAGGCAAAAGAATGTGTGCTAAATTCCAAGGAATGGTAAGGAGGTTAGTGTGGCTGGAGTAGAGTGTAGATAGCAGAAAGTAGCTAAACAATGATGTGGAGAAAAATAAAGCAGGGAGGAAGAGGAGAACTAAGCATGCAGGGAAGGGACGAAGAATTTAAATTGCCTTTTTGTTACATAATAATAGATAATAAAATAGTAAATACTCAAAACATTTTAATGTAATAAGTGATAGAAGAAATTATTCTGTTGGCCTTTAAAAATATGACTAAAAGTAAACTCTTCCAAGTAAATAAACTTAATACTATGTATCTCCATTCTAGATAAACAGATTTAACCTGACTCTACTTTACTAGAGCATAACCCCAAATAGTGTGGGAACACAAACATTCTTTCTCAGTTCCCAAATTAGAAATTCTCTTGTTTCACTCCTCATCCCACAAATCAGACAAGGATTCTTTCCCCAGTAATTGAATACCTAGACCGCACATCCCACAATTTAAGGATGATGACAACATGCATTAGTGTTCGTATCTCCAACACTGGTTGTACATCTTTCTTATCCCCATTCTACCTGTAATATTCACTTATTGAGGTTGATGGTTTCATCTCAACACATTTAAACAACCCAAAGGACCTATTTCTATTTATCCCCTCTCTGCATTTACTATTCAATGTCTTTCCTGCATCAGCAATGCTATATCAACTCTAGCTTTCCAATTCTTAGATATACCAAATGTTCCACATTAATATATAAATATCTATTTCCTAAAAACACTCTTTTCTGAGCCAGGCAGAATTTCCATCTGTGGGTTTAATATTTTCAATTTTAGGTAAATCCTAGCTCTTTTATTTTAGATGTTTCCCATTGATTAAATTTTCCCTTTTGATAGGAGAGGATTCACCTTGACAGAGTACTCACTCTCTAACATAGACACTAACAATCCTTTAAAATTGATGACTTTTGGGGCGCTGGGGCGGCTCAGTTGGTTAAGCATCCGACTTCCGCTCAAGTCATGATCTCACGGTTCGTGAGTTCAAGCCCCTCACTGGGCTCTGTGCTGATAGCTCAGAGCCTGGAGCCTGCTTTGGATTCTGTGTCTCCCTCTCTCTCTGCCCCTCCCCCGCTCATGCTCCATCTGTCTTTCTCTCTCTCAAAAAAAAAATTTTTTTTAAATAAATGAAACAAAGCAAAATTGATGACTTCTAAACTGGGCACTCTCTTCAAGGGAATTTGGCCAACTAGACCTCCCAGACTGGGAAGCAGTGCAGTTAATTTCTAATTTGAAGAAGAAAACAAGGAAGAAAATAAAACATTAATCTAGTGTTCTTTAATTTGATAATTATTATTAAGACTGTACCTAATTTATCATAGACTGTCAATAAAGGACAACTATTCTTTAAAAACAATACAAACAAGAGTTTATTGAGAAATGTTTAAAATATTCAAGCTACTTTTAAATGACCCTCAAATACTTTAGTAGCAACCATTAGAAGATTAACTCACAATTTTAAAAAAAATCACTCTTATCTACCCTCTCAAATAGTTCTCCTAAGGACCTGTTCCAGGTAACTGTTAAAGAAGACTGTGTCCTTACATTAAAGTAAGAAACTTCATATATTTCAATATTAAATTACAGATTTTTCATTAATTCAAGCTTACTTATCCTTTACACCATTTCAAAAAGCAAAATTACTGCATATAAACAAATACTATCTTAGAGTTTACGCCCTAGACTCTTATATTCCAAATTACTATAAAAGATAATGCCTTTAATAACACGTATGTTCTCAGCCTGATCATTCAAGTACTTATCATATGCTACCAGGAGTAACATATAATATGCTTTATTATGTGGTAGCAAGAGTACATTAAAAGGATGTATAAGAAATAACATGGAACAGGGGCACCTGGGTGGCTCAGCTGGTTAAGCATCCAACTCGACTTTGGCTCAGGTTGTGATCTCATAGTTCATGAGATCGAGCCCTGTGTTGGGCTCCATGCTGGGAGTGTAGTCTGCTTAAGATTCTCTCTCGCGCTCTCTACCTTTTCCCTTTCCCCACTTTCTCTCTCAAAAAAAAAAAAAAAACAGTAGACATGAAAACTTAAAAAAAAAAAAAAAAGAAGGGTGCCTGGGTGACTCAGTCAGTTAAGCATCCAGCTTCGGCTGAGGTCATGATCTCATGGTTTGTGGGTTCGAGCCCCACAGTGGGCTCTGTGCTGATGATTCAGAGCCTGGATCCTATTTCCAATTCTGTGTGTGTATGTGTCTCTCTCTCAAATATAAATACACATTTAAAAAAATTTTTTTTAATTAAAAAAAAACCATGGGACAACAATGAGCTTTAGGAAACTACCTTATTACAGACAATTTACTAATGTGGTAATTAATAAAATCAAGATAATGGAGCACATTCAGACCTTTAAAAACTCAACAGGTTGCTTTTGGGCTTTCAAATATACTGTATCGTGCTTATAAGCCATTAGGCAGCAATGAGAAAGGAAACTGTCTTCATTTTTAGAATTGTGTTTAAGTTCCTAGTTTCTAAATTTCATGGTAAGATACTGAACTCAATCAAGAAATAAAATGTTTATCAAAATATTATAAAGCTACACTAATTAAAATAATGTGGTAGTGGCACAGAAAATAGCAAATGAATCCATGAAATAAAACAATCCAAAAACATATCCATGCACATGAGAATTTAGTAGCTATTAAAATGCCATTTCAAGGGGCACCTGGGTGGCTTAGTCGGTTAAGCGACCAACTTTCGCTTAGGTCATGATCTTGTGGTTCGTGGGTTCAAGCCCCGTGTCGGGCTCTGTGCTGACTGCCAGCTCAGAGCCTGGAGCCTGTTTCAGAGTCTGTGTCTCCCTCTCTGACTCTCCCCTGCTCATGCTGTCTCTCTCTCTCTCTCTCCTAGAAATAAATAAAAATATTTAAAAATAAATAAATAAATAAAATAAAATGCCATTTCAAATCAGTAACTAAACAAAGACTATCCAATACTTCCTCCTACTAGAACAAAAATTCCAGAAGAATCAAAACTTCCTTCCTTCCTTTATCTATGTTTATTTATTTTGAGAGAGACAGAGAAAATGGGAGGGAGAGAGAGAGGGAGAGAGGGGAGAATCCCAAGCAGGATCCACACTGACAGCAGAGAGCCCGATGCAGGGCTCAAACTCACAAAACTTGAGTTCATGATCTAAGCTGAAGTCGCATGCTTAACCAAATGAGCCACCCAGGCACCCTTGGAAGGATTAAAACTTTTAAAAAAATATTAGAAAGTATTAAAAAAAACTGTAGAAAATATTCTTATAGTTCTTGAAGATCTTCCTAAACAGGAATGAAAACTAAGTGGAGAACAGAGGATTTTTAGGGTAGTGAAATTACTATGCATGATACTATAATGGTAGATAAATGTCATTGTACATTTGTACAAATTCTTAGAATGTACAACACCAAGGGTGAACCAGATGTAAACTATGGACTCTAGGTGATAATGATGAGTCAATGTAGGTTCAGCAATTTTAACAAATGTACCATTTTGATTGGTAATGTTGGTAACAGGGAAACTGTCCATACATAGGCATAGGATGTATATGAGAAATCTCTGTGCCTTCTGCTTAATTATACTATAAGCCCAAAACTGCTCTAAAATAAAGTCTATTCAAATTTTTATAAAGGGGGAGAGCCTCCAAAAAATAAAAGAATCAAAACTCAGAAGTCAGTAAAGACTGATTAATTTTACTACACAGAAATGTAAAACCTTGGCTTAAAAAACTCTTCAAAGTGTGAAATAAATTGTGTGTGTGAAAACAGAAAGAAAAGGATGGAAATATGTGTATCATCTATTTGTTGGTAGATCTTTCTGCAGAATAGAGAAGGATTAGGAAGGGAGAGCAATGTCCTATACAGAACATTCCTGGGGCGCCTGATAACTAAGTCAGTTGAGCATTTGGCTCTTGATTTTGGCTCAGGTCATGATCTCAGAGTTGGTGAGATTAAGCCCTGCATACGGCTCTACACTGACAGTGCAGAGTCCGCTTGGGATTCTCTCTCTCTCTTTTTCTCTCTCTGCCCCTCCCCTACTTGTACTCTCTCTTTCAAAATTAAAAATTNAAGTAATGAATACTCTAGACAATGTGTATGGTTAAACCCGCTGTCAATAATGTTGAATAATTATGATTGGATCACTGTTTCCATGCCACAACTTCTGTAACTCCCCCGTCTCAAACCCCATAAAAACCTTACTCTGCCTTTGCTCGGGGTTCTCAGCACGGATCCACTGCGTTGGTGAGGTCTGGGAGCCTGAGCTTAAGCCCGAATAAACGCCCTTTGCTTTTGCATATGTGGAAAAAAAAAAAAATTTTTTAAATTTAAAAAAAACTATTGCCTTAAGTTTTTACCATGACTACAATTACTTGGGAAATTTTTGAGCAAGGATTTTTAAAAGAAATAAAATGTGCAATACAATTTAATCCTTAGAATAAACATTTAAATGTAACGTCAAATCTAAAAAACTTTCAAATGATATGAGAATGTCACTTTTTCCACATTGCATTTAATAATTACGTGATATTTAAAGAGGAACCCTGATCGGTAGTCAGATGCTAACTAGAATTACTGTAGTGATTATTGCACAATATGTACAAATAGTGAATCATTATGTTATACGCCTAGAGCTAATATAATGCTATATCTACCAGTTATAACTCAATAAAAAATCCTATCAATGATAGATGTAATACCTTTGCTTCTTCAAGTTCTTTGTCGGCGGTATCCACCACAAAATTTTTTTCTTTTTCTAGTTGCTCTGCTAGTTGGTCAATTTTAATCAATTCTTTACAAAGATGCTCATTGTGGCTGGTTAAATCGTCTACTTGACTGCTTACCACCTCCTTACTATCCAAGAGTTTCCTAACATATTCTTCCAAGCCATGATTTGTCTGTCTGAGATCTTCAACCTGTTGTAATTAGAAAGAGAATGATCATATTAAAATATTTCCTTTGCTTCCCTCTGAGGAGAAAAACTAGGTGAATGGAATCAAGAAGGGAGGTTTGCTTCCCTAGAAGGAGACTTAGCTACACATATTTTTTTCAATTTCTGAATTTTGTACCATATGAATATAATATCTGAAAAAATATATTAAATGAAAATTTAAAGGTTTGTAGCTACATCTTACAAGATAATTTATGGTTAATAAAAAACTTAATACTATTGATTTCTTAACCAAACAATTAAAAGACTGGCCAAATATTTACATCTGTATAAAAGAAACCACAGTCTTGAAATCATTTAATTTTAATAACTAATATCATTAATTAGGTGTCCTTGAGAATTTTATTTCTAATTACTGTTACCAAAATATGTTAACTCTTCAAAAAAAGTTCTTTTGAACATATCAGTAACTTACTTGACTAAGCTAAATACCAAATCAATCAAGTATTTGCTGACTAATGTGGAGGACCACAGCTTTCCTTCCCAGCCCACTATCAAACCATCAACGGATGAAGAAAAGGGCCTTTTCTATCACGAAGGTATCCAAATGCCTTTAAAGGAAAAGAAATATATTAGACCTATTGAACACGATTATATGTCAGGAACAATGTTAAATCCCATAGACAAAAATAGGTTAGGTACCTGCCCTCACGGAATTTGTTTACTTGAGAAAACACAAAAAGAATATGTTAAGTGCTGTTACAGAAATATCTATAAAGAGTGGCACAAACGTCCTGTTACATATTGTCTCTCACTGTGTACTTAACAAACATTTACCGAGCACCTATTATATTCATGGCACTGCATTGGTACCCATAAAAAATGTAAAAACACAGAAAGAAAAACCGACTCAGTCTGTGAGGAGCATCGAAAATTGCTAAATCCCTCATCTCAATCCGAAGTTAGTTCTAACTTCCAACCTTGCCCTTTTCAAATAACTATAGAGATAGCTCTCTTCAAATCATCAGAAGCAACAAAGTTTTCTTTAAAAATACAAACTTCAGTGGCGCCTGGATGGCTCAGTCGCTTAAGCGTCCGACTTTGGCTCAGGTCATGATCTCACTGTTTGTGGGTTCAAGTCCCGCGACAGGCTCTGTGCTGACAGCTAGCTCAGAGCCTGGAGCCTGCTTCAGATCCTGTATCTCCCTCTCTCTCTGACCCTCCCCTGCTCACACTGTGTGTTTCTCTCTCAGAAATAAATAAAACATTAAAAAAAAATTTTTTTTAAATACAAACTTCATCTCTACTTTGTCACTACATAAAGAAATGCCCTGAAGGTCATGAATTATATTTAGCTAAATATACTACCATGACACTTATTATACTCCGTATAATACATACCAAGAAGCACAATAAATCCAACTCTGACTTTAGCATCAAGTAAGACACATTAACTTGAGAGATTTAGAAGTAAAGAGTTTAAATTATCAAATCCAGGAAAACAAGAAAAAGTTGGAAGAATTAAAAAAAATGGGAACTGTATATGCACTTATTTTCTTAGTTGAGTCTTTTATTACAACTGGCCTGAATTTTAGCAATACCTCCTACTCTCTTCTCTTTTGGCCTTGTACCATATACAGCAAAAATTCTTTGAAAGTGCAGATTGGAGGGAACTCCTGTAACCTTATAGTGCTTTATCACACTGAGAATAAGATTTGTAAAATGTTATTTGTGATGCCAACCCTACCGACCTGTCCAGTCTAACTTCCACCATCCCCTATGTATCTAAGCTCCAGCATGCTAGACTTATTTCAAAAACTTTACTAAGGAAGTTATTGAAGACGTTATACACTGTGTCCCACAACCCTCTTTATAACAATCCTCAAGGAAAAGTTGGCTCAAGTCTCAATTTCAGGAAAACGTGATCCTTTTGGATACCTGGTTTTTCTTTACCCTCGGGACAGTGAATTATTTAACTAAAATTTCTTTTGCCCTTACCTCAAGGAATTTTAAAGCCAATCTGCAACCCATCTCTAGTAACTAGCATAGAACCCGTGTACAATGATTTCCTGTTTGCTGTTCTTGTCCCATGCTTTCACTAAGGTTATTTTCCCCTCTTCTGAGCTAACTAGTTCTTAGGTAACTAAGCTATTTTCATTACTTGTATTGTTTATTTTTTATTTTTTTTTAACGTTTATTCATTTTTGAGAGACAGAGTATAGGTGGGGGAGGGGCAGAGAAAGAGAGAGACCCAGAATCGGAAGTAGGCTCCAGGCCCTGAACTGTCAGCACAGAGCCCAATGTGGGGCTCTAACTCACAAGTTGTGAGATCATGACCTGAGCCAAAGTCAGACACTTAACCAACTGAGCCACCCAGGTGCCTCTGCTTGCTTTTTAAATGTATGTTGTAGGAACATCTGAGTGGTTCAGTCAGTTAAGCATCTGACTTTGGCTCAGGTCATGATCTCACAGTTTGTGGATTCAGGCCCCAGAGTCAAGCTCTGCACTATCAGTGAGAAGCCTGCCTGGGATTCTCTCTCTCTCTCTGCCCCTCTCCTGCCCTATCTCTCTCTCAAATTAAAAAACAAAAAACAAAACTATAGGATGTGGGATAAACAAACAGATAAACTTCAATTTATCTATCTATATGTATTTTTGTCTTTGTTCCTGGCTTCTACAATGCCATATTTCTGAGCAATAAGAGCATGCTAAAAATGTTTGCTGACCTTCCACTGTACCAGGTTAATGCTTCTCCCTCTGTGCTTCATAAAGACTCTTACATAGTTTTAAGTTAGTATTTTATAACATATATTAGGCGTTTACTTCCCTGTCCCTTCCACTAAATTCTAAGCAACTCTAAAGTGACTGTCTCTATTCTAGGGGAGCCTGGGTGGCTCAGTTGGTTAAGTGTCTGACTTTGACTCAGGTCATGATCTTGTGGTTTCTGAGTTTAAGCCCCGAGTCAGGCTCTGTTGACAGCTCAGGGCTTGGAGCCTGCTTCAGCTTCCTGTCTCCCTCTCTCTCTGCCCCTCCCACTCTCATAAATAAACATTAAAGAAATGTTTTAAGTGATGTCTCTAGCTTCTCTATCAACACACCTCTCATTGCTTTATCATTTATTATATGTAGCATATAATTACATAGCATATAATCATACACCATATAATGCTCAAATTATGTTTAAACGAATGAATAAAATGAATTATAAAAAAGTAAACACTCACTCCTCTCATGTCTAACATCAAGCCCTACTTTTACTCAATTCCAAGACAAGTACTTAGAAGAGTAGCAGAAAGGCTATAGGCTTTGGAATTAGGCAGAAAGGTTCGAATCCTATTGTAGTTCTTTATCAGTTACTTAACCCTGAGCAATTTACCATATTTTATTGACCCTAAGAGATGCATCTGACTTCAGAAAAAATAAATGGAAGCCTCTTGACTTTCATCTGCTAAATGGAGAGAATACCTACAATTTTCAGGGTGTAGTCAGGTATAAAACTTCAGGTAAAATTTCTGGCAGATAATAGGTACTCAAAAAGTAACTTTAAAAAAAAACTTTTGTGGGGCAGCAGGATGGCTCAGTAGGTTAAGCATCTGACTTTGGCAGAGGTCATGATCTATAGTTCGTGGGTTTGAGCCCTGCGTCAGGCTCTGTGCTGACAGCTCAGAGCCTAGAGCTTGCTTCAGATTCTGTCTCTCCCTCTCTCTCTGCCCTTCCCCGACTCACGCATGCGCGCCCTCTCTCTCTCTCTTTCTCTTTCTCTCTCTCAATAATAAATAAACATTAAAAGAATTTTTTAACTTTTTATTTTGAAATAACTAAAGATTCAGAGGAAGTTGCAAAGAGGACAGAGAGGTCTCCTATACCCTTGACCCACTTTCCCCAAGACTTATACCTTAAACAATTATAGCACAATATCACACTCAGAGATTTGACACTGGTACGATATGTGCATGTTGTTCAATTCCACTTTATCCCATGTATAGACTGCTGTAGTCAGCATCTCAGTAAGATACAGAATTATTCCATCATCACAAAGATTGCCCTCCTGATACTCCTTTATAGTCACATCCTCTCCACTCCCCATTCTTAACTCTTAGCAACCACTAATCTATAATTTTGTCTTTTAGTAACATTATATAAATAAAAACATGTGATAAAGATCACAGTATGTGATCTTTTGACATTGGCTTTTTCACACAACACAACACCATTGAGATTTATTATCGAAGTTATACGGATCAATAATTCATTCTTTTTTGTTGCTTAGTAATATTCTCTGGATTACCAGTTTGCTTCAGCATTTACTTATTAAGGGAAATTGTAGTTGTCTGTAGTCTCTGACAAACAAAGCTACTATGAACAATCATATACAGGTTTTTGAGTGGATGTAAGTTTTCATTTCTGTAGAATCATTTCTCAAATACCCAGGATTATTCAGTTTCTCCTCATCCTTGTCAGCACTGGGCATTGTCACTATTTTTAACTGCTCTTATAGGTGTGCCTTGTTGTTTCATCTTGGTCTTAATTTGCACTTCCCTGACATTTAGAGAGGATGAACATCTTTATATATGCTTGTCAACATATATCCTTCTGTGAAATACCTCTTCATGTCTTTTGTTTTTTTTCCAATTGAATTGTTGCTTTTTACTGCTGAGTTTTAAGAATTCTTCATGTATCCTATATAGGATTCTTCTGGCAGAAATATGGTTTGTAGGGGCACCTGGGTGGCTCAGTCAGTTAAGCATCCAACTTCAGCTCAGGTCATGATCTCGCAGTTTATGGGTTTGAGCCTTACATCGGGCTTTTTGCTGACAGCTCAGAGCCTGGGTCCGGCTTTGGACTCTGCATCTCTCTCTCTCTCTCTCTCTCTCTGCCCCTCCCATGCTCATGCTTTGTCTCTTGCTCTCTCAAAACTAAACATTAAAAAATTTTTAAAGAAATATGATTTATAGTTTTTTCATCCTGTTAACAAGTTCTTTCATAAAGTAAAATATTTAAATTTTGATGAAGTCTAAATTATCAATTTTTCTTTTATGAATCATGCTTTTGATGTCACATCTAAGAACTCTTTGCCAAGCCCAAAGACCTGAAGGTTTTCAATGGTACCTTATAAAAGTTTCATAGTTTTGTGTTTTACATTTAAATCTATGATCCATTTTGAATTAATTTTTATGTAAGGTGTGAGGTTTAGGTCTACCTTCATTTTCTTCCCTAAAAGATATCCAGTTGATGCAGCACCTTTTATTGAAAAATCTATCCTGCCTCCATCAAACTGCATGTGCGCTTCTGTCAAAAACCTTTTGGGTGTATTTGTGTAAGGCTATATCTGGATTCTCTATTCTGTATCATTGATCTGTGTCTATCCCCCTAGTAATACCATACAGTCTTAATTACTGTAGCCATATTCTAAGTTTTGAAATCAGAAGAGAATAACTCTTTCCACTTTATTATTTTTTTCAAAATTGTTTTTGCGGGGGTTTTGATGGCCATTGCATTAAATCCGTATAGCAATTTGGAGAAAATTGACGTCTTTACTATGTTGAGCCCTCCAAACCATGAACATGACCAGTCTCTGGATCCAAAGTGGGCTCTGTGCTGACAGCAGCAAGCCTGATGCGGGGCTTGAACTCGTGAACCACAAGATCATGACCTGAGCCAAAATCAGATGTTCAACCAACAGAGTCACCCAGGTACCCCTCATGTGCTTTCTTGCCATTTATAGATCTTTGGAAAAATGTCTATTCAAGTCCTTTGCTCACTTCTGAATTGGGTTGTTTTGTTTTTTACTGTTGTAGAGTTCTTTGTATATTCTCAAGTATTAATCCCATATCAGATACTGATTTGGATATAATTTCTCCCATGCATTTTTAATAGACTTTATTTTTTTCTTTAGAGCGGTTTTAAGCTTACAGAAAAACTGATCAGTAAGTACAGAGAGTTCCCATATACACCTCCCCACCCCACACAGTTTCACTACTTGAAAAATACCTGTGCTCCATTCACCCTTCCCACACTCCTTTCCACCAAATTCTTGTCAATCAGTGATCTTTCTAATGTCTCTATGTTTTGTCTTTTTCAGAAGGTCATACAGTTGGAATTATAAGAGTATGTAACTTTCTCAGTTGGCTTTTTTCACCTAGCAATTTGCTTTCAAGGTTCCTTCATGGCTTTTTGTGGCTTGATAACTCATTTCCTTTTATCAATGATTAATATTCCATTGTACAGATATACCACAATTTATCTATTCACCAATTGAAGTATATCTTGGTTGCTTCCAAAATTTCCACTTGGGTTCTTCTTTATATCCTTTATTTCTTAGATGAGATTTTCTATTTTTTATTTGTTTTAAACATGCTCAGAATTGTTTGTTGAAGCACTTATACAATAAATGATTTAAAATCTTTGTGAGATAATTATAATATCTAATTCATCTTTGTGTTGGCATCTCTTGGTTGCCTTTTCTCACTAAGGTTGAGATACTCCTGCTTCTTGAGAGAAGAGGTTTATTTCTTTTTTTTTTTTTTAAGTTTATTTAGGCAAAGAGAGAGGGAGAGAGAGAGAGAATTCAGGTTCTGCACAGTCAGCACAGAGCCCAACGCAGAGCTTGAATCACAAACTGTGATGTCATGACCTGAACCAAAATCAAGAGTCAGACGCTTAACCAACTGAGCCACCCAGGTGCCCCAAGAAGTGATTTTTTCATTGGGATCTGCTCTTGTGTTTTAGTAGGCTTCCTGTCACACTTCCTGGGACTTTCGTTCCAGCTAAAAAAAGGGGGATAGTACCTTCTTACTGCTAGGTGTAGGTGGAAGTCCTAGGAAGGACTCTGTTGACACCTGGAGAGAGTGGTCTCCTTGTTACCGCTAGGCAGGGATGGGCGTTCAGGGTCCCCACCATGCCTCTGCTGACACCACTAGAGTAAGGAAGAACAGAGGCAACTTGTTACTGCTCCCATGTGTCCTCCACCACCATTGTGGGTGAGTGGAATTGTTACTGCTAGGAGATGGCAGAAGTCCTGACTCTGCATTAGGTCTCCTCTGACACCACCTTAGCAAAAAAGGGACACTTCTTTCTCCGGGTGAAGTGAAGGTGGATATCTAGGTGTCCCAAATGGTCTTTGCTAACTTTATTGGGTTGGGGAGGTACTTCCTGCCTGGTAGACACTAAAGTCTCCCCAGCCAGCATTCTTCTTTGAGATCACCCTGGTGGGATAGGGGGTTGGGGAGTGAGACATGAGGCATGGTCAGGACTCCTTATTACTGCCTGTCAAAAGTAGACACCTAGGCTCTTAACTCAGCCTTTGCTGGCAGGAGTGGGGCTAGATAGTGTTTTTCGTGGTGTTTGAGTGGGCAGGTATTGTCTAAAAGTAGTCTGCATTAGAAACAGACCTATAAATACGAAAAACAAAATGATGGGGGAGGGATGGAAAAATGGGTGAAAGGGAATGGGAGATATAGGCTACCAGTTTTGGAATTAATAGTCATGGGGATGAAGTCAATGGTATTATAATAGCATTGTATGATAATAGATGGCAACTACACTTGTGGTGAGCATAGCATAATATATAGAGTTGTCAAATCACTACACTGTATACTTGTAACTAATATAACACTGGATGTCAACTACATTTCAATAAAAAAAATTAAAAAATAATTAAAAGAGAGAAAAAAAAGCAACTTCACCAGGGAAAAACCCAGAAGATATCACTTTAATCAAAAGATCCAAATAAAGATCATTAGTAACAGGACAAACTGAAGTTGTGTGCTACTTAATAGGATGCAATGAAAAGAACCCACCATCATTTCTGTACTATTTCTGTCTGTATTCATGCTGTGCCTTAAGCCAACAAACATTTATTATGTCATAGTTTCTGGGGGTCAGGGATCTGAGAGTGGCTTAATTTGGTGATTCTGGTTTAAAGTCCCTCACAAGGTCAAAAGAGTCAGCCAGGATGACAGTCACCATGGAAAGGTCTAACTGGGGCTGGAGAATCCATTCCTAAGCTCACCTAACACAGTTGGCAGGCCTCAGTTTCTCACTGGTTCCTGGTTAGATGATTCAGTACCTTGCCATGTAGGCCTGTTCACAGGGCTACTCACAACGTGGATGCTTACTTCCCTCAGAGCATATGATCCAAGAGATCACTCTAACTTAATCATTTCTGCTCTGTGCTCTTGGTCACAAAGATCAATTATGATACAATGTGTGAAAAGACTGCATAAGAGTGGGAGTAACAGGAGGTGGCACCAATTTGAAGGCTGGCTACCATACAGCCAAAGGTTCATTAACACGATCATGGCAAACCCAAAGCAATGGCCATTCTACAAAATAATTCACCTGTGTTCTTTAAAGTGTCATGGTCATGAATATCAACGAAGAATAGGGAACTGTTCCAGAATGAAGGAGATAAAAGGACTCGATAACTAAATGCAATGTGCAATGCTGGACTAGATCTTTTTGTACCTGAGGACACTATGAGACAGTTGGCAAAAACTTGAATGGGGTCAGAGGATTAGGTGGCAGTGATGTATTGAAATTCATTTCCTGATTTTACTAGATTGTACTGTGATCTTGTAGGAGAGTGTTCTTATTTATAGGAAATGGCCACTCAAATGTTAGAGAGATCAGGATTTCAGGTCTTTAACTTACTCTCAAATGATCTGAGGGAGGATAGTCTTTGCTATGTAATTGTAACCTTTAGATATGTTTGATATTGCTTCCAAATTAAAAATGTATATAAATTATAAAAACCTAGGACAGAGGGGCACTTGTGTGATTCAGTTGGTCAAGCACATGATTTCGGCTCAAGTCATGATCTCGAGGTCATGGAATCAAGCCCCACATTAGGCTCTGTGGGACAGTGTGAAGCCTGCTTGGGATTCCTTCTCTCTCTCTCTCTCTCTCTCTCTCTCTCTCTCTCTCTCTGTCCCTCCCTACTCATACTTTCTCTCAAAATAAATAAATAAACTTAAATTTAAAAAAAAAACCTAGGAAAGAAAAAAGAGTGGTCTATATTGCTAGGCTGTCCCCTTCCTAGTCCTTTGTCTAGAAGAATGGCTCTTCTGAGAACTTTTCATGTCTGCATCCATTGTTGTTTCTAGACGTCAGTTTTTCCAGCACTCTGAGATATATAGTGCAAAAGGAAAACCCAGGAATTCACTAACATGTCACTTATTGTGTGCTGCGGTCCCTAGCCAGTCTTCCTTCTCCTTCCCACCTTTCAGGATGTCCTTAAATTTGTTTTAAAACAAAACGCTCAGCATTTTTAGTTGTACTTAGTGGGAGGAATAGGACAAAGTCAGTCTACTCCATTTTCCTAAAGAGGAAGTTTCTTTTAAGAGCCTTCATTAGTAGCCATACCACACATCAGGCATCAGGTGAACAGACAATATAGAGAACTAGCTTTAAATCCTAGCTAACCTGGAAGTACAGACAAATCCTACTTAGCTCTGTCACTCATTACTCAAATATCTTAATTCTATAATCTCTTGGAACTTCAGCTTCCATGTCAGTAAAATGGAAATAACGTCACTACTTCACAAGGCTGGAATGATTACATAACATTAGATACTTAAATGCGCTGGATACAACACTTGTCACAGAGTTTGCACTCATTATGTGTATCTGAATCTGCATGTATCAAAATAGTTAAAATAAAAATGGAATGATTTTAGACCCATAAGATGTCAATGAGTACTGAATTAGTATTTATTCTCCATCTTCTTGTTTTAAAATAGACCTTCATCCCAAATTAATTCAGTGAAATAAAGAAATTAAATATAACCTGTAATTTCAGTGCAGAGATGAATTTGTCTTGATTTCTCACTTCTTGTTCTAGCTGGAGAGTATTCTGGTATTTTTCAGCTTCAGAAAATGGAGCCCCTAGACCAAAATCATGTTCTTTGGTGGTAACCTTGTGGAAAAAAATGGGAATGATGCAGAGGCTATCAGTTTAAAACAGTTTTGTGATTTCTTACAATTAATGATTTTGGAAATTAATAATATTCTTAGATACATTTTCAATTATTTTTATTAACCTTGTCCCACCAACTAAGAGGATTTTCATCAAGCTTTATTTGATGAAAAATAAATTAAAATTTCATATTATAAACTTTTTCTGTGTTTTTTCCAAATATAAAACTACAATAACAAACATGCTTTTCAAAAAAGACATATCCCACTCTATCTGTCTGGTAATCATTGTTCTAAGGAAATATAGGACAGCAACAAATTATGTAGATTACCTCTAGGCCTGTGTTATCCAATAAAAGAGATACTTAGCTACCTATTTATTGTTGCTTCTGTATATTAACAAAAAGGTTTGCTACACATATCACAAAAGGCTAACTTCCCTTAATACAGAAATGATTCCTATAAATAAAAACGGAAAAGAAATACCCTAATAAAAAAAATTGATGAAGAATATGGATATTTCACAGAAATGGCTTTTAAATAGATTTAAAAATATTCAATCTCAACATTTAGAAGGATACAAATGAAAAGAACACTTAGGTATCATTCTTTAATCTCATATTGGCAAAGAACAAAAAGTTGGATATATAATTTAACATTTTTTTTAATGTTTATTTTTGAGAGAGAGAGAGAGAAAGACAGAGCTGAGCAGGGGAGGGACAGAGAGAGAGGACAGAAAGAATCCAAAGCAGACTCCAGGCTCTGAGCTGTCAGCACAGAACCCAACGTGAACCCACGAACCATAAGATCATTACCTAAGCCAAAGTCAGATGTTTAACTGACTAAGCCACCCAGGCACCCCTATAATTTAACATTCTTATACATCACTGGTGGTGGGGTAAATTGATACAATATTTCTCGAGAATAATTAGTAAAATCTAGCAACATTATAAACGCACATAGCTTCTGCACAAATAATTCTACTTCTAGGAATTTTTCCTACATATATATTTGCCCAAGTGCAATTAACATATGTTAAAATATTTTTCATTTTAGTATATTAAACATACTACTCCATACTGTGCTTTTTTAAATTATTATTTTAAAGAGAGAACATGTGGGGCGCCTGGGTGGCTTAGTCGGTTAAGCGTCCGACTTTCGCTTAGGTCATGATCTCGNTAGAATAAATAAAAAAAAAAAAATTAAAAAAAAAAAAAAGAGAGAGAGAGAGAGAACATGTGTGCCCCAGCAGGAGAGGGGCAGAGGGAGAAAGAGAATCCCAAGCAGACTCCATACTCAGACTGGAGCATGACGAGGGGCTTAATCCCACAAACCTGGGATCGTGACCTGAGCTGAAATCAAGAGTCAGAAGCTCAACCTACTGAGCAACCCACATGCCCCAACACTGTACTTTTTGTTTTTAATACATGAAAATGTATCTCAGAAACTACGTAATTTAGGAAAGTAATTTGTTCTTTCCCTGAACCAAGGGTGACATGTTAAGGATGAGACAATTTGCTACAAGCATCCTACATCTCTCCTGGACACACAGATGATATTCTCCAAAATCTAGTGTTTGGGAAAATGCAGGATCAGGATCTCCCAGTCATTGACCCTGTGTTACACCCTGTGCAATCCAGCACTTAGCAGTCTGCCAGGCTTATTTTCCTTTTTCCCTTTCCCTAAACTAGATGTAAATCTGCTTTTTGTTCTTCATTCCAGCAGTTACTGTCCCACCTGGAATTTCAGCATTAGATCTTCATAGAGTATTATTTTTGGAGGGGGGAAAGGCTGAGGGAGAGAGAAGGAGGGGGAGGGGGGGAGAGGGAGAGAGGGAGACGGAGAGAGGGAGAGAGGGAGAGGGAAGGAGGGGGGGGAGAGAGAGAGAGAGAGAGAGAGAGAGAGAATCTTAAGCAGGCTCCATACCCACCACAGAGCCCGATGTAGGGCTCTATCTCACAATGGCAAGACCATGACCCCATCGAATTCAAGAGTCAGATGCTTAACCAACTGAGCCAACAAGGCGTCCCTCATAGAGTAATTCTAATTTATGAATCATTTACAATTTTATAGGTTAAGCCAAAATCCCAAGTACCGTCTCTTACATAGTTTCTGTTGAAAAATATATTCCTAAACATTTAACTTAAAATAGCAAATTCTGACTATTCACTATAATTAATAGTACTTTTCAAATCTTACTGAATATCTAAATCATTTAGGAATTTTCTTACTCATGATAGGCCTGAAATACTGCATTTCTAAAACTGCTGCTCAGTAATTCCTTATTTGGCTAGTACAGAGACTACACTTTGAATAGCAAGGATCTCTTCAACTAAAGTGAAAACCCACCACGCATTCAGAGTTCTTCATAATGTGGCTGCCTCCCACTTCTCCAAACTTATCTCCTAATTGATACCTCCAAGAACCCCTTTATAAAAAATAAACTATTCTATATATTCTTTATATATAGGTTCATATTATCGTTATAGAAACATACTATCTTTTGTTCATGAGCCTTGCCCTTTTCTCCACTTAACTGAAGACACTTCTGAGGAGCAGCTTGAATTCCTTATTTTGTAGTAGGCTTTCTCAGTATTCTCCATCAGATAGTTGATTACTTCTTCATTGAGACTTCTGTATGTATTGGTTATAGAATAATCTGTGTAGCTATTTATTTTTTCTGGATATGTCCTCCTCACACAATTAGTAGAATCTTACAAACAAGCAATGTCCTAGAGCTCTCTGTATTCCTACCATCCTGCACAGAATTCTTCGCACAATAGGAAAGGGCCAATAAAAATTTGTATAGGTTGATAAGGAAGCGGTGTACAGAAGCAGGTAAAATTGAACTTTTCTTCTTCTCTTTGGTAAACTAAACAGCCAGGTAGGGATCCTTTAAAATTTTCTATCAGGTTGGACTAGAAATTAAAAGTAGCAAGAGGCCAAAAGTCTACCTGACAATTGTGAACAATATTAGAGTTGCTACTTTCTCTGCACTATCTTTGGAGGCAGTGAAAAGGGAGAGAAATCTGTGTATCTGAAATGCCTGTGCCCGGCCTGCCAGTTTTGCCACCTCAGGCCACTGAATATCCTCCACATTCTCAAGATCTCCATCCAAATGGAACTTGTATTCCTGTACAGATCTCAAAGAATGCAAGTGAAAGTACTTTGGAAGCGCCAAATTGTTATGATAAACACTCAAGCTAGAATCACAATCATTCTCAAGGGGGAAGCCTTATAGCATAGTGGTTAGGAGCTTGTTCTTTAGCCATCAGACTGCTTATGTTCGTCATGCCAGTTGTGCTGCTTCTTAGCTGCATGACCACGAGCAAGTTACTTCTCTGGCCATGGCCTCCCCACCTCTAAAACAGGAACGACACTTCCATCATAGAGTTGTGAAGACTAAATGAGTTCGAGTAAAGCATTTTTAGAACACTGCCTGGCAAAAAGAAGTGCTATATATATTATTGGCCATCAAGTCCTACTCGTCTTTTCACTAAAATCTGTCTCAAATACATTTCTTCTATCCCTACTGTCACCGTTTCTGTATATATTTTAAGATTTTAACAGGCACATTTATTCACTTATCAAACAAATTTATAAATAGCTAGAATAAGAATAAACCAGTATTAGATTCTGGGGATAGAAAGATGGAAAACAAACAAAAACCTACAATTTCAACCCTCAATGGATCTAGGGAAGCCCAGAACAAATAAATCAGAATTTATAATACAGCAGCATTAGCACCCTATCAGAGGAATGTACATACATGCTAAGAGAATATGCAGAAAAAGAGTACAAAAAAGTATTTTTGACTTCTACTTCCCCCCAAAAAAGCTTAGAACATATTTTCCATGTTCCCCCCAAACTATGAATATCCTCCTACTGGAGCACTCAACACACTGTATTGTCCCTATTGGATGCCCACTGCCAGCGCAACGTTAACATGTCTAAAACAGACCTCGTAAGTCCTCCCACTTGCACTCCTGCTCTCAACCCAGCCTCCACTGTGTTTCTTCCCAGTCATACCCAGGTCAAACGCGTCATCGTCCGTGCAGGACCCAAGGTCAAAAAAAAACACAAGGGACTGTCTTTGTTTCTCTTCCCTGACCCCCATCAACAAGTCCTGTTAGTTCTACCCCTAAATACTTCCCCAATCCATCCACGTCTCTACTCGCTTATCACCACCTCTGTAATTCAAGTCACCATCATCTCCCATATGATTCCTGCAACAGTTCCCTAAATGGTCTTCGTGCTTCTACTGTTGCTCCCTACAACCTATTTTCCAAACTGAAATCAAAACAAGCATTTTAAAATAATGAGATTCTGCTCAAAAACACTCAAATGGCTTCCCACTGAAAGTGAAATAAAATCCAAAGTTTTTTAAGGTCCTACATGATTTGGTCCCTGCCTTCCCTACCCTAAATAGAGCCAGTACTCTCTTTTTCACCCACCAGCTTTATTGGTTTTCTTTCTGTTCCTTGTCGGAGGCTGGCTCCGACAGGTCCAGGGGTCCCTGAAGGATGGACGGTGTTGGCGAGAGAGAGAGAGAGAGTGAGAGAGCCCTGAGATTCTTTCTGATCACCAGGCAGGCATCCCTGTCCTGTCGGTTTTGGTGTCTTTATTTAAAAGTTCAGCAACAACATGAGGTCAGAGAAAAGAATTTCTTACAATGGGAGGCCTTTTATGATATCAATTGCAGAATTATTCTGACCAAGGAAATAAAAGAATGTTCTTAGTGAAAAACAGGATAACATACAAGTTAAATTGTATGTAGATAAGCTAGGAGTTATTCTGTCTGGCTCTCAAGAGGATAAATGTTTCTGAATTGGTTTATTTGTGGAAACTAACATGGGGGCCCTAAATGTGTCAGTCTTTGCACCTGGGTTTATGTTTTAGCTACTCTTATCTATCCTCATCCCAGTTGCCAGTGTAAGGGAGGGTGTTTGTGGAATGCAGGCCTTGAGGAAGGGACTGCC
>NW_027551558.1:7523635-7525743 GCF_008692635.1 Crocuta crocuta | reverse complement strand
TGAGAGAGCCCTGAGATTCTTTCTGATCACCAGGCAGGCATCCCTGTCCTGTCGGTTTTGGTGTCTTTATTTAAAAGTTCAGCAACAACATGAGGTCAGAGAAAAGAATTTCTTACAATGGGAGGCCTTTTATGATATCAATTGCAGAATTATTCTGACCAAGGAAATAAAAGAATGTTCTTAGTGAAAAACAGGATAACATACAAGTTAAATTGTATGTAGATAAGCTAGGAGTTATTCTGTCTGGCTCTCAAGAGGATAAATGTTTCTGAATTGGTTTATTTGTGGAAACTAACATGGGGGCCCTAAATGTGTCAGTCTTTGCACCTGGGTTTATGTTTTAGCTACTCTTATCTATCCTCATCCCAGTTGCCAGTGTAAGGGAGGGTGTTTGTGGAATGCAGGCCTTGAGGAAGGGACTGCCATGCTTCAACAATTAGCAAAGACATATGTAGTAACTGTGTTCTGCTCTTAACCCCAAAATAGGCCCTTAGTCTCAGGGCCAGGCTCAATTGTAATTCTTGTGTTCTTAACCCCCAAAGTCTCGGAACTGCAAGGCCCATAGGAAGAGCCTTTTGACAATCGCCCATAGAGCTTTCATCTAAAATCTCTTTTGTAAAGGCAGGAATATGCTTTTCCTTATGAGATATCTGTATTCAGAATATGGGTCCGATATGTAATATTGTGAGGCCTGGTCAATACCAGCAGGCTTATATCCAACATGAGCCAGTAGTAGCAGAAGGAGATACCAGTTTTCATTTCTCATGGCAGGAGCTACAAACACTGCCATTTCCTTGCTGTGACTGCCATCCAGAGAGGCCAGTGCAGCTCCCGGCAGTTCCTCCACTGAACCAATCTCATTCCACTTCAAGGTCTCTCCTTGTTTTCCCTCTCTTAGGAACACTCTCTCTACTAGCCCTGTGCATGGCTGCCTCCTTACCTTTACTTCTCTAGCTCAATTATCAGCAGGTCTTCCCTGACCTCTTACCTAAAGTAGCTTCTCTTGGGGCACCTGAGGGGCTTAGTTGGTTAAACGTCCAACTAAGAGGTCCAAGACCTCTTGACTTGAGCTGAGGTCATGATCTCATGGCTTGGGAAACTGAGCCCCCCTGCACTATCAGCACAGAGCCTGCTTGGGATTCTCTCTCTGCCCCTCCCTTGCTCACACTCTTTCAAAACAAATAAACTTAAAAAAAATTTAAAGTAGCCTCTCTCCTAGTCACTCTCTTATCAGGTTATTTGTACTTAACACTATTTGAAATATTTATTTTTTTACTTGTTGATTTTCTCCCTCCACCAGAATGTAAACTCCAAGAGATCTAGGATGCTGTCCAGTTACTGTTACATTTTTAAATGTCTACAAAAGTCCCAAGCACAAAGTTTGTACTCAATAGAACATTTTCAAAATAATAAAATTTCGATGATTCAAACAAAGTAGTTTCAATGATACGGATGGAGTGGATGGAAATTTGAAGAGGACTAACAAGTGAGTAGTGAAGAAAGGAAATAGAAAATGTAAACTTAATTTAGGAAGCATGATTGTGAGAGGTAGAGCAAAAGTTAGAAGACCACAGTTGTTGAAGGGTTGTAACAGAACAGAAAAAGTTGTGGATTTTTTGGGTTTTTTTTGAAAAACTTGTTTCTTAATTCACCTTATATCAAGGACTCCCTTCAGAACTAAACAAAAGCCCTGAGTCCTCTCCTCAGGAAAATAAAAACACATACAAAACTTTACAAGCAATTTCAGGGGGTTCAAGAATCCCTAAAGTTCTTGTACTCTAGCTTAAAAAGCCCCACAGTATAAACACAGTGCAGATACTTAAGACATGGGTTAATGTTAACTAATGGAGAAAGACCACTGAGCCAATAAAAGTAAACCCAAAGAGGGGTGCCTGGATGGCTCAGTCAGTTGACAGTCTGACCTCAGCTCAGGTCATGATCTCATGGTTTGTGAGTTCAAGCCATGCATTGAGTTCTGTGTTGACAGCTCAGAGCCTGGAGCTTCAGATTCTGTATCTCCCCTCTCTCTCTGCCTCTCCCCCACTCAAGCTCTCTCTCTCTTTCAAAAAGTAAACAGTAAAAAAAAAAAAAAAAAAGTAAACCCAAAG
>NW_027551558.1:7494878-7523618 GCF_008692635.1 Crocuta crocuta | reverse complement strand
AAAAAAAAAAAAAAAAAAAAAAAAAAAAAAAAAAAGTAAACCCAAAGAAATGTTATGTGCACTGTCTTTTGAGACAAGAAAGAGAAAGCAAAGTCAGGTAAAGATTTAGGTAAGAAGGGGAAGAAATGTGCAAAAGGTCCTGCCTGGTAGAATTTCCTTTTTTCATGAAATAGGAGGTAAGATCGTGAGCTTAAAAATATCATCAGTCTTGAGCAAAATAGCATGCATATAATACAAGCTCAACAAATCTATTCAGTATTTTGGTAGAATAATTAAAAATACTGGAGTACTCTATATGGGATTCTGAAATCTAGTTCCACAAAAGTTCAACTTGTTTTCCTTTTATAAAGTTGTCTCCTAAAGTTTACGCTGACATTTTGAAGTAGGAAGGAAGAGCCTCACTAACAGAAGAATATAGAAAACCACACTGTCTTAAGAATAATTTTGAGATAGGTTTTGATTATAAAAATGAGTGAATAAATATTTTGGTAACTGACTTCCAACAGGAGAGTAAAGCCACAGTGTTTAGCCTTTCTTAGGAAAAAGAAATAATCTCTCTAGTCATTGCATCCAAACCCAAGCTCCTCACTTTTCTTATATTCAGACCATACTGTAAAGAAATCACTTGTATTTCTAAAACAGCCTAAACCAATGGCCTAAGTATCATTTATCAAGACTTCTAAGAAACATAAGAAGTTAAAGAGTTGTTTTTAAGAAGCTTTTCTGAACCAAAAATTATTAATAATAGACTAATGTTAATCACATAACTAAGACAAGACTACCTTACTAATCAGCTCATTTAAAAGATTATCATGGGGTACATGTATAAGAAAGTCCACAGCAGTGTTGTTCATATTTACCAAAGACTGCAAAAACCTTAATACCCGAGTAAATAAATTGTGGTATAGTCTTAAAATGGAACCTGAACAACAAACTACAAGCAACATGGATAAATCTTAAAAACATAACACTGACTTAAAGAAGCAAACTACAAAGGAATACTTACTACAATTCCATTTATATAAAGTTCAAAAACAAGCCAAACTAGAATGTGTCTGTTCATATACAAAGATGAATGATAAGGAAACTCAAGGAAGAGGTTATCATAGAAGTCAGGATAGTGGCTACATCTGAGGAGAAAACGGGACATGTGATGGAAAAGAGTGATTAAGAACACTTGCTCTAATTGCCTCTGTATATGGAATGTTCTAAAACCAAATTACCCTAAAACTGATAACCAATTAAAAAAGAAGACAGAAAAGGAGCCAACATAATCTCTACATCTGATTATATGCTGGGCCCTAAGCAGTGATTTTTTTTTTCAGACAGTAAACAAAGTATGTTTTGGAAGCTGCCATTAAATAATGCCAAAGTTTATTGTTTACAATAAATAGTTCATTAATATACGTTCCTAGTTATTTCTCTAATTAAAACTGAATGGTTTAAGTTCATTGAGCAATTAAAATACAAACAAGAACCAGTTTTATCCTGGAAGCAGATCTGAATAATGTGACACTTTCCACTTATGTTTATAACTTACCTACTTTTTCTAGTTATAAACTAATTATTTTTCTATTTATTTCCTTCTATGTTTAAAAAAAACCCAAACACCTGTTTTTGAAATGCCGAAAACCAGAACAGAACATTTCAAACAACGAATATTTTGCGATATAAGAGTCTGGAGCGGAAGAAAGAAAACATATTCCGATACGTATTTAGGTATCAGCTCCGCAGTCTCCAGTTATTCAACTTCAGTCTCAAATATTTTTTCAAACAAAACCCAGTTCACTCTGCCTTTTCTGCGTATAATTTCTAATGAAATTATGGTATTTTCATGCAAATACCTACGTAATCTCGGCCCTTCACCTCACAGAATCTATAAAGAAGCCTAGAAATGAAAGACTGGGAGTCAGAAAGAGCGGGTTGAACTCCCAAATCTCTGACTTCCAAATTCCTCCGCTCCACTCCAAGCGTTTCTAAACAGAACAGTCCCCCCAACAACCAAGCGGAGACTGCGGCAGGAAGCGAAGCGGTCACCATAGGAACTCGGCTCAACCCTAAGAGCCCAAGAAACGACAACAGGGGAAAGTTTGTTCCTGGAGGACTTCCTCGGATCGCGACTCTGCCCTCCCACCGTCCCTCACAGCAGTCAAGCAGTGAATACCCACCTCGAAGATCACCCACAGCCCCTCATTCCCGTCACACCCACCCTTATTGCAGGGCCTTCCGGCCCAGGAGCTGCTTTATCCCGACCCGGCGCATCCCTGAGGCTTCTACCTGGAGCTCCGAGTCCCTCCCTGGGCTTCTTGGCCCGTCATCCTCGCTGGAGATCATGCTGACGACTGGCAGGTCTCTGCCTGCCCCAGAGATCCAAGTCCCTCCCGGTCTCNCTGAGAGAAGGAGGCGGGGGCGGTTAGCGGCAGTCGGCGCCGCCGTCGGCCCCGCCCTCACGCTCTGTACCTGAGGGGGGCTCGTCCTCCACCTCCCCGGCGCCTTCGCTCGGCTTCCTTCCCGCGTGACCCTAGTTCCCGTGCGCACGCGTACCTGGCTTGACCCTCCCTCTCGCGGGGACTACAAGTCATGCGTGCGCACCCACGCACGTAGCGACGAGTACGTCCACCTGCTTGCCCTACAGGCCGCGTAGCAGAGACCTCTTCCTGGTCCATCCGCGCCGCGCAGGCGTAGGGCCACGCAGAGCCTAGACGCACCACCCGAGCGTCCCGTCTCCTAGTAACCAGCCGCAGCCCCCTTTTCCACCACTTCATTCTTTATCTCTGCCAGCGGCTGCCGCACCTGGATGGAGCGCGCATGCGCAGGGCTGTGTCTCCCAGCCTCCTTCCCTCGGCTCTAGAACACCTGCTGCTTTGCTGCTGCAGCTTTGGACCTTTTTTCTTAAGGGTCCTACACCGTTTTGGACACACGTGCAGTGAACCTGTTACTCCCCAGACCTGCTTTTGAGCGATAGGAGGTTGGTTCGCTCTCCTGCCGCAGCCAGGGGCCGGTTTTCGGGGAGTCTCCCAGGTGGGGGTCCTGCTGCTGCAGCCTCTCGGGAGAGAGCAGTTCGGGTGAGCGCCGGCAGCCTGCAGTCTGGGGAGCCCGTGGACCCACGACCGGTCAGCCCTGCACAATTCAGTCGTGGTTGAATCGAGAAGTGGCAGGCGCTGATTCTTGGCCGGTATTCCTTCCCCAAATGTCAGTTCCCGAAAACTCCTTTCCAGAAAAACTGTTGTTTGTTAACAAAAAAAAGGAAGGGTGTACTACCTCACTTAATATTTAATATTGTATCGATTGTTTTCCTGTCTTAAAAGCATTTAAATTTGTGTTCTCCCAAGTAGGAGCCTTCAGTGTTGGAACACTCCTTTTAACCAGGTGTAATATTTTTGGCCATTCAACTATGCTAAAAATAACGACATTACCTAAAAGTGGAGAAACGAGCTTTTTAATGAAAAAGAACTAGGATTGCATTAATCTGCCAAATTTTTGGAGCCTGGCTGGAAAATACTATCTTTTTAACATTTCTTAATATTAAATAATTTGTCTTAAATGACCCAAAAGACTCCTGAATTCTAATGGCTTTATCTCCCTGCTTCTTCCTACAGATGAAATAGGTAACTAGGTTTTTATAGCTGTTCTGATAATAAAGTTTTCGCCTGTGTGTTTCAAAGCTAATTTCACATTTGAAGAGACAATTCCTGTTTTGCCAGGTGAGTACTCCTTTTCCCCCCCGCAATATATTATTAGCACCCATAAACGCATTTTATGTTAGAACAAATTCTTATAAGTACATTTTAAATATAAGTAACATGTTTTCCTCATCTGCTTTGATTTCTTCATCAGTTGTGTCATTACCTCTTCTTATATTTTGTAGCATTTATTATCATCTATCATATGCTTTATAAGTATAGCTAGACACTAAAAATTTTAATTGAGTATCCTTGTTATTTTAGACAAAGTCAGAGGTCCCAAGATGTAATGAACTGTAATTATACCTAACTGATAAAATAAGTTACAAAGAAGCCGGAACTGGGGCACCTGGCTAGCTCAGTAGGTATAGCATGGGACTCTTCTTTTGGGGTCGTGAGTTCAAGCTCCACACTGGGCATAGAGCTTACTTAAAAAAATTTTTTTTAATTAAATAATTTTTTTAAACTTTTTAAAACAAAGCATGAATTCTCAAAGACCATCCTAAAAAGTTATTTTAGGGAGAACAACGTATAATCTCATTTCCTTTTCAGATACTAAGATTATGGTGAATAAAAGGTTCTCATTATCTAGCATTATTGAAAAGAAAGGGGAAAATGTATGAACCTCAAAAGTCTTTGAGTTGAAGACTTGGGAGGAAGAAGGGGCTTATTAATATAAAAGTTAAGAAAGTACTTCCCTTAGGGGAAATAAGAAAACCTTAAGCATTTGTGTATACCACCTAGATATTACTGAAGATTCTTTGGAAAGAATGTAAGGAAAAGGACATTTTAAGGGCAAACTAGAGCATGAAGATTTTCCTTTCTTTTCCTGTCAAGGACTGTTAATTTTGTTCCCTCAACCCACGAAAGTGAACATTTTCTTTCCTCTTTGGAAATCCAAAGAGTGGCAAGTGCTCCATCCTGCCCCAACTAATCCTTTTATAGTGTGTGTGCTCTCTCACTTGTGACAAACACTCCTGGGTAATTCTAAGGTCTGGATTTTCTGTTCCCTTAGCTTCTCTATCATTTCACACCTTCGTGAATAAAAAAATCTCCTTTGCCTTTTTTCCTGTACTCCTCAGTACCCTAAAAAAATGGGGGACTCCAGTTAAACATATGTTCAGGCTCTTGATGTTGTCCTACAACTAACTGATGCTGTGTTCAGTTTGATACATCTTGTGATATATCTTCAAGGTCACTCTTCTTTCCTTTGACAGTGTTAATCCCATCTACAGTATTTTTATGTCAGAATTATATTTTTAATCTCTGGAATTTTAATTATTTTTTAATATATTCCATTTCTAACCTCATCATGCTCATAATTTGCTCTACCTTATTGAAAATATGGAATGTATTTAAAATGGTTGTTAAAGTCCTTGAGAACTAATTCTATCACCTGTGTCATTTCTGGGTTTGTTTTTATTAACTGATTTTTTTTTCCCTCCTGTTTATGGGTCATATTTTTCTACTTGTTTCCATGCCTGATTAATTTTTTTGGCTAACAGACATTCTAGATTTTACATTGTTGGGTGCTGGAGGTTTTTGGTTTTGTTTTTCTTTAAATATATTTAGGCTGGATTCTGAGATGCAATAATGTTACTTGGAAACAGTTTGACCTTTTAGAGCTGCACTGGTAAAAACAGTAACTATTAGCTACATGTGGCATTTTGGATTTATATTAATAAAATCAGATAAAATTTAAAGTTTAGTTCCTCATTTGTACTATGTACATTTCAAACTCCAAAAGCCACATGTGGCTAGTATAATGGACAATAGATATAGAATATTTCAGTCATTGAGGAAAGTTCTGTTGGACAGCACTGCTCTATAAGCTTGCTTTTAAGCTTCGTTAGGTCCAAAATACCCTTGGGGCTAATTTGGCCCCATTGCTAAGCCAATACCTTTCTGAGGACTCTGTTTAATGCCCCATGTGATAGGAGTTCTTTATACTCAGGCTGGTGGGAACTGCATTCTTGGCCCTCTGTAAGATATATGGACTGTTTGGCCTTCTACTTTTCGGTGGTTCTTTCCCAGGCTTCAGTAGTTTCCTTACACGTGTGTTTCCTGATCAGTACTCAGCCAAAGAATTGTGGGGACTCCTCTGCAGATCTGTGGAGCGGTTTTCTCACTGTACCTCTCTCCTCTCTCCACCAGTTCAGGTGATCCTGGTTTCTACATACTGTGAACTCCTGTTTTCTCAACTCACTGAAATAACTGAACACAGTTTGGGTTACCTCTCTTTGTGCTGATGCCTGAAACTCCCAGGCAGTGAGCACTCATAGGGGTCACCTCATTTATTTCCTTTCTCTTAAGGATCTCTTAGGGATGCACTGCCTATTGTCCATCATTTAAAAACCACTGTTTCATATATTGTCTGTTTTTTTAAGATGTTGAAGACATGAAGATAAATCTGGTCCCTGTTAGTTCCTCCTGGCTCAAAGTCAGCTAGCTCTTGTTAGCCTCAGACCCCATGTTAGTAATCATCCCCAACAGAAGTGCTTTGCAATTCAAAAATTGCTTCAGGTTGAGGTAACTATAAATGCATGAACCCTAAAACAGAATAGGGTTTGGCATAGCATATTCTTGAGGAATAGCAATGAGATCATGGGGCAGAGTGAGTGAGAGAGGAGTTTGAGATGACAGAATGTTAGCTGGTGTATTCGTCTCCAATTGCTACTGTAACAAATTACCACAAACCTAGTGCTTACTTAAGCAACACAAATTTATTATCTTACAGTTCTGGAGGTTAGGAGTCCAAAATGGATATCATTAGACTAAAATCAAGGTGTCAGCAGGGCTGTATTCCTCCTGGGGTTCCTTGGGGAGAATCCAAGAATCCAGCTTCTAGAGGCTGCTCACTTTGTTTGTTTGTGGTCCCCTAGCTTCAAAGCCAGCAATGGCCAGTCAGATCCTTCCCACATTGCATCACTCTTATAGTGACATTCCTCCTCTCTTTTACTTATGAAAACCCTTGTGATGAGAGTGGCAACCACCAATGAGTAGGATAATCTCCCTACCTCAAGGTCATTTGACTGGGAACCTTAATTCCATCTGCAACCTTAATTTCCCCTTGCCATGTAACATTCACAGGTTCTGGGAATTAGAATGTGGATATCTTTAGGAGCCATATTGTGCTTACCATAGCTGGAGACTCAATACTTAGAGAATTTGACTTTCACTCTGACATGAAAAGTACCTAGAGCAGAGTGGTGAGCAGAGGATTGATGAGATCTGGCTTATGTTTTAAAATGCAAATTCCAGGGGCTCCTGGGTGGCTTAGTCGGTTAAGCGTCCGACTTTCGCTTAGGTCATGATCTTGCGGTTCGTGGGTTCGGGCCCCACGTCGGGCTCTGTGCTGACTGCCAGCTCAGAGCCTGGAGCCTGTTTCAGTCTGTGACTCCCTCTCTCTCTGACCCTCCCCTGCTCATGCTGTCTCTTTCTATCTCTCCTAGAAATAAATAAAAACATTTAAAAAAAATAAATAAATAAAATAAAATGCCAATTCCAGGAGTGAACTGGGTAGCTCAGTCAGTTAAGTGTCCCGACTTCAGCTCAGGCCATGATCTAGCAGTTGGTGAGTTCAAGCTCTGGGTCAGACTCTCTGCTGACAGCTCAGAGCCTGGAGCCTGCTTTGTATTCTCTCTCTCTCTCTCTCTCTCTCTCTCTCTGCCGTCCCCCCTCCCCTCAAATGAACAAACATTAAAAGAAAAGTTTTTAAATACTTTATTTAAAAGGCTCATTCCAAGGGATGCCTAGCTGGCTCAGTCAGTAGACCATGGGAATTTTTATCTCAGGGTTGTGAGTTCAAACCCCACACTGGGCATTGAACGTACTTTAAAAAAAAAAAAAAGGCTCATACAACCTGTACAATAGGAAGGGTTTGGGCAAGGGTAAAAATAGAAACAGGATTCACTGAAGAATTGGATGTGGAATATGAAATAGGAGCTAAAAATTACTCCACCAGCAATGCACAAGGTTTCCCTTCATCCTGTATTCTCCTTAATACTCCATGTTATCTACCTTCCTAGAGTCTGTCATTCTGATGGCAATAAACTTGCATTGCTCTGACTCCTAGTAAGTTCAAACATCTCTTTATGTACTTGTGATCCCCCAATTTGTGAATTACATCTTTATATCATTTGCCCATTTTTCTATTGGGTTTCCCATTTTCTTGTTGATTTGTAGTTATTCTTACACTCTAGTTATAAATTTCTTGTCCGCTTAGTATAGCACATCTTCCAGTTTCCATCCTTTTAACTTTGTTTATAGTTTCTTTATTGAATAGAAGTTCTTATGAGTAGCCAGATCCATCTGTTTTCTTCCTTACTCTTTAAGCTTGTTAGTTTTTATTCAAGAAAGCTTTCTCCACCCAAGGTAACAAATATATTGTCCTACGTTTTTAAAACTGTGTTTATAGTTCTGCAATTCACATTTAGGTCTTTACTGCATTTGGATTCCACTTTTGTATGTAAGATAGGGATCCTACTTTATTTTCATCTACATCATGAGCCAGTATTAACAGTACTATCCCACTAAACGTGGTCTGTTCTGTCTAAACTCTGTTGTATGGTGCCACCTTTACCATACATGAACTTCCTGCACATAACTAGGACCAAATGGGAACTCTGTCATGTTTCATTGGTCCTTTATTTGTTCCTGCACCTGTACTAGACTGTTTTTGTTATTTTGACTTTGTAGCATATCTTAATGTCTGATAAGGCAAGTCTCACTGTGGTGTGTACATGTCCAAATTTATTTAATTTCTTATGGAACTTTATTCTTCCTTATGAATTCAAAATGTCTCCTTGAATGGAGCACCTAGGTGGCTCAGGCAGTTGAGTGTCCAACTTCAGCTCAGGTCATGATCTCATGATTTGTGCGTTTGGGCCCCACATCAGGCTTGCTACTGTCAGCACAGAGCCTGCTTCAGATCCTCTGTCCCCCTTTCTGTCCCTGCCTCTCTCCTGCTCATGCTCGCTCTCTCAAAATAAGCATTAAAAAAAATTTCTTGAATGGCTATCTAAATGCCAAGCTGAAGAGGCCCCAAATACACTTGTCCTCTCTTCATGTCCTCAAGATTCCAGACAAGTGAAGGTGAGACGCAGAGGGCCAAATATACCCTATTGCATTTGGTTCTTCCTAAACTTTGCTATTAAACTGAAATTTACTGTGCTTGTCGAGAAATCTATATGTTACCATTATCTCACCATTGTTGATTTCATATGCACTATGATGTTTCACAGGGTTTTGTTACTATAGTTGACCCTTGAACAACACAGAAGTTAGGGGTGCCAAAGCCCTGCCCATGCAGTTGAAAATCCACACATATATATTGATTCCCCAAAAACTTAACTAATAGCCTATTGTTGACTGGAAGCCTTAACAGTAATGTAAATAACACCTATTTTGTATGTGTATTATATATTGTATTCTTATGATAAGTATACATAAAAAATGTTAATGAAAATGTTAAGATCATAAGAGGAGGTACATTTACAGTACCATACTGTATTTATTGAAAAAATACTCACAGGGGAACCTTGGTGACTCAGTCAGTTAAGCATACAACTTTGGCTCTGGTCATGATCTCATGGCTGGTGGGTTCAAGCCCTCCATCGGGGTCTGTGCTGACAGCTCAGAGCCTGGAGCCTGCTTTGGATTCTGTGCCCCGCTCTCTCTCTGCCCCTCCCCTGCTCGCATGCTCTCTCGCTCTCACCCTCTCTCAAAAATAAATAAACCTTAAAAAAACTTTTTTTAAAGAAAAGAAAAAGTATTTACATAGAAATAGATCCATGCAGTCCAACCTGTATTGTTCAAGGGTCAATTGTATATTCTTTTTAACTTTTTTCAACTTTGTATTTGGAAAAAGGTTTAAACATACAGAAATTTAACAAAAATAATACAGTGAACAATTTTTAACCCTTTCTACCTACATTCAACAACTGTTAAGATTTTTCATATTTTACTTTCTCTTCATATCTATTGCTGGATAATTTGAAAGCAAGTATGGATATGATCCTTTACCCTAGTTTCAGCATGTATCTCCTAAGAACAAGGACATTCACTTATATAACCACAGTGATTACCACATTCGGGGCATGTAACATTAATGCAATAATATTATCTAGTAAACCATCAATATTCAAATTTTCCAGTTGTCCAAGAAATGGTCTTTATAGTACATTCCACACCCCCACAATTAAAGGATTGTTAACTGAATTTGGAAATCATGTCTCTTTAGTCTCCTTTAATTTGGAACAATTCTTCAGCTTCCCTTTGTCTTTTAAACATTGACATTTTTGAGTAGAGATTTTTTTTTTAATATATCTCTCAATTTGGGTTTATCTGATTGTGTCCTCATGATTAGATTCAAGTTAAACATTTTTGACAAGAGTACTTCCTTTTTAAATAATCAAAGAGGACAGACCAAAGAATAGAATAAATTCAATTTTATTAATTTGAAGATAGTATTAGATATGTGCTTGATGAGAAAAAATATTCACCTTCGGCTTCCAAATCTAAGAAACAGGAAGACCTACATTTTAGAGTATCATCGGAGAGATCTTTTAAAACCTTAGTTAAATTATATTTGATTCCTAGGAAGCCATTTCCTAATTGTTACATTAACAGCATTTGAGTAACTAGTATATTTAGGATTCTGCAACAGGCCCAGAACTCTGTTCTAAATACTAATATTCAGTCAGACACATGAATGAGCAAAGTTTCAAGATGATATCGTTAGAGAGCTGTTGTCAATAAAATGATTACATCTTGATAGGGATGGAATTCTAACCTCATTAAAGATACCACAGTACCTAAGTATTAAAGAAATAATACATTCCTCGGGTGCCTGGATATATTCCTGGCTTGGTCAGTTAAGCATCCAACTCTTGATTTCAGCTCAGGTCATTATCTCATAGTTCGTGAGTTCCAGCCCAGCATCAGGCTCTTCCCCGTAGCACAGAGACTGCCTGGGATTCTCTCTCTCCCTCTCTCTCAAAAAATGGAAGGGAGGAAGGAGGGGAGGGAGGTAGGGAGGGAAAGAGGAAGGAAGGAAGGAAATAATATATTCCAAAAAGTGGCCAAGTGCTCTCATTCACAACTTGGAGTCTATTTCAGATCTCACATTGCTGCTGGAAGACTTCAGACAAGCACTGGGCAAAACTTCAGAAGTCCTCATGTCTTCCTTGTGCCAGGAAGCTGGTCCCTTCTGGCAACCTGGTCAATTCTGCCTTTCAAGTTCCTGCCCATCTTTCAAAGCCCAACCCTGACCTAGGCTCCCCACTTTTATAACCTCTCTGAGCCCTCCCTTCATGTTGCATGCTCATCTCTCTTGACAGATTAGGCATCTGTACTAAAAAGAACTGTATCTTTATTGGACTCTTTTTTTCATTTTCTTTGTATTATGGTTAAGATATACATATAACTTAACCAATTTAGTGTGTATAGTTCAGTGTATAAATACATTCATAATGTGCAACCATTACCACCATCCATCTCCAGAATTATTTTCATCTTGTAAAACTGAAATTCTATACCCATTAACCAATAACTCTCTATGGCAACCATGATTCTTTCTCTCTATGATTTTGACTCTTCTAAATATTTCACAAGTAGAATCATACAGAGACCAATTGTGACTGATTTGTGACTGATTTCACTCACCGTAATGTCCATCATGTAGGATAGGTTCATCATATAGCATATTACAGAACTTCTTCCTTTTTGATGTTAAATAATATTCTATTGTATATATATGCATTGCATGTTGCTTATCCATCAATGAACTGTTTCCATGTTTTAGCTGTTGTGAATAAGGCTACTGTGAACATGGGAGTACAACTATTTGAGACCCAGCTTTCAATTTTTTTGTGTTTATACCTAGAAGTTGGTTTACTGAATCATATGGTAATTCTATTTTTAATCTTGGTGGGGAGGAGAACTGCCAAATTGTTTTCCACAGAAGCTATTCAATTTCTACCAACAGTGCATAAGGGTTCCAATTTCTCCATGTCCTTGCCAACGCTTGTTTTCTTTCTTTCTTTTCTCTGTCTCTCTCCTTCTGTCTGTCTGTCTCTCTCTCTCTCTTTCTTTCTTTTTAGTAGCTGTCCTAATGGGTACAAAGCAGTGTCTCACCATAATTGTGATTTGCATTTCCGTAACTGTTAGTGATGCTGAACATCTTTTCATGTGCTTATTGGACAGTTATATGTTTTCTTTGGGGAAATATCTAATTCAGTCCTCTGCCCATTTTTTAATTGGGTTTTTGTTGTTGAATTTTAGGAATTCACTGTATATTCTATTGGTCACTTAACAGATATATGGTTTACAAATATTTTCTCCCATTTTTTCTGTTGCCTTATTACTCTGGATAGGGTCTTTTGACACACAATCTTTTTTTAATTTTTATGAAGACCAAGTTGTCTGTGTTTTCTTTTGTTGCCTGTGCCTTTGGCATCATATTCAAGAAATTACTGCCAAATCCATGGTAAAGCTTTTGCCTTATGTTATCCTCTAGAAGGTTTATACTTTGAGATCTTATATTTAGGTCTTTNTTTTTTTTTTTGCAGATGGATATCCAATTTCCCCATCACCTTTTGTTGAAAAAACTGTTCTTTTCTAAAAAAAAAAAAAAAGAAAAAAAAAGAAAAAACTGTTCTTATATGAATGAAATGATCTAAGCACCCTTATCAAAAATCACTTGAGCTGGGGCACTGGGTGGCTCAATTGGTTAGGCATCCAACTCTTGGCTCAGGTCATGATCTCACCATTCCTGAGATCAAGCCCCAGTGCAGAGCCTGCTTGGGATTCTCTCTCTCCACCCCCCTCCCCTACTTGCATGCACTCTCTCAAAATAAATAAACTTTTTAAAAAATCATCTGAACACATATGTGAGGATTTATTTCTGGGTTCTCTATTCTATAACATTGGTCTGTATGTCTGTTTTTTGGCCACTACCACACTATTTTGATTACTGTAGCCTTTTTTTTTTTTTTAATGTTTATCTGTTTTTGAGACAGAGACAGAACATGAGCAAGGATAGGGCAGAGAGAGAGGGAGACACAGAATCTGAAGCAGGCTCCAGGCTCTGACCTGTCAGCACAGAGCCCGATGCGGAACTCGAACCCACAAACTGTGAGATCATGACCTGAGCCGAAGTCAGATGCTTAACTGACTGAGCCACTCAGGCACCCCTGATTACTGTAGCCTTCTGTTAAGTTTTTAAATCAAGAAGTGTGTCTTCCACCTTTGCTCTTTTTCAACATTATTTTGGTTATTCGAGATTCTGTGTGAATTTTGGGATGGATTTTTCTATTTCTGCAAAAAATGTCACTGAGATGTTGACAAGGATTGCACTGGATGTGTAGACCATTTCGAGTAATATGGACATCTTAATAATATTAAGTCTTCTAATCTATGAACATGGGATGTGTTTTATTTATGTCTTAATTTCTTTCAGCAGTGTTTTGTAGTTTTCATTGTAGTCTTTCACCTTGTAGACTTTCACCTTTGTAGTCTTTCACCTTGGTTAAGTTAATTCCTAAGTATCTTATTGCTCTATTTACGCTAATGTAAATGGATATTTTCTTAATTTCCCTTTCAGATTATTCATTCTTAGCATGTAGAAATGCAACCAACTGGGGTGCCTGGGTAGCTCAGTTGGTTAAGCGTCCAACTTGGGCTCAGGTCATGATCTCACAGTCCGTGAACTAGAGCCCCGCATCAGGTTCTGTGCTGACAGCTCAGCCTGGAGCCTTCTTCGGATTCTGTGTGTCTCTCTCTCTTTCTCTGCCCCCCCCCCACACATGCTCGCTCTCTCTCTGTCTCTGTCTCTCAAAAGTAAACAAACATTTAAAAAAATTAAAATTAAAAAAATCTAATTGGTTTAATTTGTTAAGTCCTCTATTTTCTTACTAAGTCTTCTATTATTTCTATCTAGTTCTATTAATTATTGAGAGTGGAATAGTGAAATCTTCAACTATTATTGTAGAACTGTCTCTCTCTCCCTTCAATTATTTTTTAAGTTTATTTACTTACTTTGAGAGAGAGAGAGAGTCCATGAGCAGAGAAGGGACCAAGAGAGAGGGAGAGAGAGCAGGCTCCATGCTGTCCCCTGCAGAGCCCAATGTGGGGCTCCATCTCACAAATAGTGAGATCATGACCTGAGAGATCAAGAGCCAGACACTTAACCCACTGAGCCATCCAGGCAGCCCCCATTCTCTTTTTGCTTCATATATTTTGATGGTACATTAGTTGGTGGGTGAATGTTTACAGTTGTTTGGGCATCTTTAGTTTTGGTAGAATACTTAGCAGAGCATTGGCTTTTGTTAATTATTTCTTTAATGCATTAATAATTTATTAAAAATTTTTGATAGCAAAAATGATATAAAGGATTAAGTTGAGAAGTTCTATTATTTCTGAAAGGTGATAAAGCACAAAATATGGTAAATTCTTTTTTAAAAAGACTTTCACAGAACCTGTAGATCCTGCAAACCCTCCCACAAAGAAATGTAAACACTGAGAAGTGGAAGGCAATTTTACTTTAAAAAATTTTTTTGATGCTTACTTATTTTGAGAGAGATAGAGCACAAGCAGGGGAGGGGCAGCAAGGGAGAGGGAGACACAGAATCTGAAGTAGCTCCAGTCTCCAGGCTGTCAGCACAGAGCCTGATGCAGTGCTTGAACTCAGGAGCCGTGAGATCATGACCTGAGTTGAAGTTGGACACTCAACCAACTGAGGCACCCAGGTGCCCCAAGGCAATTTTACTTTATATTTTTGGAATCACCACCATGATGTTTCATGAAAACAAGCATTGCAGTGAGGTTAGTTGAAATTCCCAGTGTATTCACTTGTTATCATTTCTTTTCCAAGCAATCAAGTTGAAGAAACATTTCCACTACTTAAAGAGGTATCTGCCAACTATATTTATTCAACTCTCCCAATGGGATTTTCCCTCAGTAAATCTGCTACTCAGGTATCTGCTATGCGTGTGGATTCAAAAGTGGATGATCATTTAATGCAAGGGACTGAGAAAAGCAAGTTGGAACCAGTCACTCAGTTATTTCAAAACACCAAGAAAATAAGATTAGAAGACACAAACCAAGAAAACTTTACAAGTAAAGAGATTGGCACAAGATCTCTTTCAGAGAAAACCTTGGGTTCTGTAGTATATGTTAAAGAAAATGATGGAGTAGAACTAACAGATGTGGAATGAAGTTATTTGTACATATTGCCAAAGACACTCGAAATTGCTTTTAGTATATGTGCTGCTGAAGCGAGCACTACTCGAAATTGCTTTTAATTAAGAGAGCATGTTGAATGAAAACTTACCCTTATTAGGAAAACCTAACAAAATGAAGGATGACAATTGCTTATTTTTCACTATTTATGAATCACCTTAGACTGCACTTTTTGAAACATATTCAAAAATGTTGTTTTAGGGAAAAAAAACTTTCCAAAATGCAAAGCAAAATTCTCTGGTGTTATATTCTATCTTTGTCAAAAATCAGAATTTTTGATTAACAGTATTTAAATGGTACTAAAACATTTTAATTATAATGTATATCTTTAACAAGTGATTAAAAAACAGTGCATGAACAATTTGACATCTGTATTTCACACTATTTCTAGTGTACCAATTTTTAATATTTCCAGTTTGGGATTTTGCTTTAGGGCACTTTATCTTACTGCATTTTTGCATGTCTCTTCTGTAAAAGATCACTTCACATAAACTCTGCAAAAGACCAATAAATTACATACCTTGAGAAGCAACTCACATTTTAAATCATCCTTTTAAAACTATTTCCCACACATTGAATTCATTTCAGAGTTACAAAATAGTTGTTTCCAAGTATAATAATTTATCTTATAGGTACTACCATTTTATACCACCAATATTTAATGTAAGAAAAAGTTTTGTGTTAAAAAATTCTTGCCTCATATGCATCAGTTTGCCATTCTTATTGAAATGTCTAGTAATTTGAGACAACAGTATTATCCCAAGTATTGTTAGATGAAATTAAAACCATTTTGTGTTGATATATAGTGACCTGTAACTATTTATATTATGGATGTATGTATGTTTTGAACATTCTCCTGTACTTTAATATTTACTGGCTCTCTAATGCTTGTGAGAAATTTCCTTAATGTTCATAAAAACAAAGATGAAAAGGCATCTTCTTTTATGGGAAACTATTTTATAAATCAGAAAAATACAAATGTAACGTATTTGTAGGATATATTGATCCTAGAGTTAAATAAAATTGTTGAGTTGGACATAAGCCAATAAGATGCTGCTTTTTATCATTTACAGAACACAATTCTTTGGCAGATTAAAAATAAAAACACACGTCATTCATTTGTTCACCTAACTTAGCACTGTGCTTTTTGATGGGGATATAGTAGTGAATAAAATAGCCACTACCTTCACAGTGCTTACCGTCTACCAGGGAAGATAGTATATCCTACAAGATGCAAATTATGATGTGCCATGAAGAAAAAGTAAAATGTTCAGACAGGAGCTTAAACACATAAATTAGATTTTTAATTGTGGGAACTAGGAACTGTTCTCTAAGGTCATATCATTTATAGCTTTTGCAGTGACATGGTTGTCTAAAGATGATGGTGATGGTTGAGATCTTAAGAAGGGTTAAAATCCAAGTGAAGGTTAGCAGGAGAGAGTGATGGTTTGAAAGTGGTAACTGAGGGAAAAGAAATGATTTCTAGCTAAAAACACTAGATACATGGAGGTTCCTTAGGGAAAATAAAGAGTTCAGGACCATGGTTTGGAGACATAACCCAGTTTCCAAGGAAAGTTGTCATTTGTATGTATGGAACTAAAAATATAATTTTTGAAGTTGTATACAGAAATGGTATTGAAAGCCTTGGGAATGAATGAAATTGCTTTAGGTGAATGTATAATGTGAGGTAAAGTCCTGAGGAACTCCAGCGTTTAGGAGCTAGTCAGCACAAGGGAGCTGGCAAAGAGAACTGAGGAGCTGGCAGTGAGGTTGGTGGAAAACCAAGACAAGGTAATGTCAAGATTGCCCACAGTAGTCATTAATGTGGAGGTAGTCAACTGCAAGGTTAGACAAGGATTGGATCTAGCAACGTGATATGTCACAGTGACCTTAGCAAAACCACTTTTTTTTTTTTAACAGGGTCTTGGCTCAGATATTTACAGCCTTGTTCTTCATCTCCATGAATGTCTAACAGGATATTTGATAGTCATGCTTATACTGAATTTGGGATGAGTTTTCATTGTGCATGATGCCTCATGCATTGCAGGATGTCGAATACAGTAGCACACCCAAGTCTTTGAGACAATAAAAATGCTAACATTAATCACCCTCATTAAGAACCGTTGCTGCTACGACACCGGAAAATTGGAATCCCCAAATCCAATCCAAGCCATAGATTTAGTAGCACACCTGACAAGGGAAAGCCACAAAGGCTTACTGGAAGAGGTCAAATGGAACAAGCTTAATAAGGATAACAACCTCACTTAGGTGTTTGGGGAGAATTCTACAAGTGGAATCCTAAAGTAAGTACTTTTCAGAGTTCTGCTGTTTCTATGTTTTCCATATTAAAAAAATATGGTTCAGCAGAAATAAGGATGTTTAGGGAGACTTTAAATTCAACATATACATAAAATAGGGTGACTAAACCTAATATATATTGCATCTAATAATGTTGTCATGGATGCTAGTAATAAAAGGTTTCATTTATTGAGTTAGTGTGTGATCTCTTAGTTGGGATTCCCTAGAAACTGCCTGAGACAGGAATTCAGATGCATGTCATTTTTCAGAGTGTGCTCTTTAGGAAAAGCATGTAAGGGAATGAAGGAAGCAAGACAGGGAAGTAGGAGTCAGCTGACGATGAGGGCTCAGATAAATTCTTGGCCTGATCCACAAGATGCTCTGGAAGGATCTGACTGCACAGCTGTTCCATTACCCACTTTGAGGCAAAGGGTGGGACTATTGTGCTCCATACCAGTGAGGCCTTGGTTGCTACCACAAAGCCCAAGAGGGAGGCTAGAGGAGGAGAGANAGAAAACTTTACAAGTAAAGAGATTGGCACAAGATCTCTTTCAGAGAAAACCTTGGGTTCTGTAGTATATGTTAAAGAAAATGATGGAGTAGAACTAACAGATGTGGAATGAAGTTATTTGTACATATTGCCAAAGACACTCGAAATTGCTTTTAGTATATGTGCTGCTGAAGCGAGCACTACTCGAAATTGCTTTTAATTAAGAGAGCATGTTGAATGAAAACTTACCCTTATTAGGAAAACCTAACAAAATGAAGGATGACAATTGCTTATTTTTCACTATTTATGAATCACCTTAGACTGCACTTTTTGAAACATATTCAAAAATGTTGTTTTAGGGAAAAAAAACTTTCCAAAATGCAAAGCAAAATTCTCTGGTGTTATATTCTATCTTTGTCAAAAATCAGAATTTTTGATTAACAGTATTTAAATGGTACTAAAACATTTTAATTATAATGTATATCTTTAACAAGTGATTAAAAAACAGTGCATGAACAATTTGACATCTGTATTTCACACTATTTCTAGTGTACCAATTTTTAATATTTCCAGTTTGGGATTTTGCTTTAGGGCACTTTATCTTACTGCATTTTTGCATGTCTCTTCTGTAAAAGATCACTTCACATAAACTCTGCAAAAGACCAATAAATTACATACCTTGAGAAGCAACTCACATTTTAAATCATCCTTTTAAAACTATTTCCCACACATTGAATTCATTTCAGAGTTACAAAATAGTTGTTTCCAAGTATAATAATTTATCTTATAGGTACTACCATTTTATACCACCAATATTTAATGTAAGAAAAAGTTTTGTGTTAAAAAATTCTTGCCTCATATGCATCAGTTTGCCATTCTTATTGAAATGTCTAGTAATTTGAGACAACAGTATTATCCCAAGTATTGTTAGATGAAATTAAAACCACTTTGTGTTGATATATAGTGACCTGTAACTATTTATATTATGGATGTATGTATGTTTTGAACATTCTCCTGTACTTTAATATTTACTGGCTCTCTAATGCTTGTGAGAAATTTCCTTAATGTTCATAAAAACAAAGATGAAAAGGCATCTTCTTTTATGGGAAACTATTTTATAAATCAGAAAAATACAAATGTAACGTATTTGTAGGATATATTGATCCTAGAGTTAAATAAAATTGTTGAGTTGGACATAAGCCAATAAGATGCTGCTTTTTATCATTTACAGAACACAATTCTTTGGCAGATTAAAAATAAAAACACACGTCATTCATTTGTTCACCTAACTTAGCACTGTGCTTTTTGATGGGGATATAGTAGTGAATAAAATAGCCACTACCTTCACAGTGCTTACCGTCTACCAGGGAAGATAGTATATCCTACAAGATGCAAATTATGATGTGCCATGAAGAAAAAGTAAAATGTTCAGACAGGAGCTTAAACACATAAATTAGATTTTTAATTGTGGGAACTAGGAACTGTTCTCTAAGGTCATATCATTTATAGCTTTTGCAGTGACATGGTTGTCTAAAGATGATGGTGATGGTTGAGATCTTAAGAAGGGTTAAAATCCAAGTGAAGGTTAGCAGGAGAGAGTGATGGTTTGAAAGTGGTAACTGAGGGAAAAGAAATGATTTCTAGCTAAAAACACTAGATACATGGAGGTTCCTTAGGGAAAATAAAGAGTTCAGGACCATGGTTTGGAGACATAACCCAGTTTCCAAGGAAAGTTGTCATTTGTATGTATGGAACTAAAAATATAATTTTTGAAGTTGTATACAGAAATGGTATTGAAAGCCTTGGGAATGAATGAAATTGCTTTAGGTGAATGTATAATGTGAGGTAAAGTCCTGAGGAACTCCAGCGTTTAGGAGCTAGTCAGCACAAGGGAGCTGGCAAAGAGAACTGAGGAGCTGGCAGTGAGGTTGGTGGAAAACCAAGACAAGGTAATGTCAAGATTGCCCACAGTAGTCATTAATGTGGAGGTAGTCAACTGCAAGGTTAGACAAGGATTGGATCTAGCAACGTGATATGTCACAGTGACCTTAGCAAAACCACTTTTTTTTTTTTAACAGGGTCTTGGCTCAGATATTTACAGCCTTGTTCTTCATCTCCATGAATGTCTAACAGGATATTTGATAGTCATGCTTATACTGAATTTGGGATGAGTTTTCATTGTGCATCATGCATTGCAGGATGTCGAATACAGTAGCACACCCAAGTCATTGAGACAATAAAAATGCTAACATTAATCACCCTCATTAAGAACCGTTGCTGCTACGACACCGGAAAATTGGAATCCCCAAATCCAATCCAAGCCATAGATTTAGTAGCACACCTGACAAGGGAAAGCCACAAAGGCTTACTGGAAGAGGTCAAATGGAACAAGCTTAATAAGGATAACAACCTCACTTAGGTGTTTGGGGAGAATTCTACAAGTGGAATCCTAAAGTAAGTACTTTTCAGAGTTCTGCTGTTTCTATGTTTTCCATATTAAAAAAATATGGTTCAGCAGAAATAAGGATGTTTAGGGAGACTTTAAATTCAACATATACATAAAATAGGGTGACTAAACCTAATATATATTGCATCTAATAATGTTGTCATGGATGCTAGTAATAAAAGGTTTCATTTATTGAGTTAGTGTGTGATCTCTTAGTTGGGATTCCCTAGAAACTGCCTGAGACAGGAATTCAGATGCATGTCATTTTTCAGAGTGTGCTCTTTAGGAAAAGCATGTAAGGGAATGAAGGAAGCAAGACAGGGAAGTAGGAGTCAGCTGACGATGAGGGCTCAGATAAATTCTTGGCCTGATCCACAAGATGCTCTGGAAGGATCTGACTGCACAGCTGTTCCATTACCCACTTTGAGGCAAAGGGTGGGACTATTGTGCTCCATACCAGTGAGGCCTTGGTTGCTACCACAAAGCCCAAGAGGGAGGCTAGAGGAGGAGAGAGGTAGCATGAATCACTCAGCTATCTGTGAACACAACAGCTCCTACATTCACAGCAGCTGGAGAATGCATGGGGGCATTAAGAGTCTTTATTACAGTGTCAGACACCTAACATACATTATTTTCCTTTTATTTTGAAACAATCTCAAACTTACAGAAAAGTTGCTAGTACAAAGGCCTTTCCCTCTCCTCACAACCATTTGAGAATAAGTAGCTGGCCTCATTTTTCATCAGCCCTGAATACTTTTTTTACTGATTTAAAGAATTTTATTTATTCTTTATTTCTTTTTTTCATGGAAATATTAACATACAAAATTGGGTTAGTTTTAGGTGTACAACATAATGATTTTATATATGTATATACTGCAAAACAACACAGTAAGTTAATATCCATCAAATTTTTTTGTGATGAGGATTCTTAATATCTACTCTCAGCACCTTGTAAACACATAATACAATGTTAACTATAGACATGCTGTACATTAGATCCTCAGAACTTACTTATAGCTGGAAGTTTATACCTTTGATCACCTTGACCCATTTCACCACCACCTCACCCCCCACCCAAAAAGCACTTTTGATAGAATGGGGACACAAGAACTATTGGAGTAGGTTGATTATGAATGGGAAGTGAGCGACTGGATGTGTAGCAAGTCCTTGAAGCTCTGCTCCAAAGGGAAGTATACAGGATGAAAGGTGGAAAAAAAAGTGGGGTCACTGGGGAATTGTTTTGATGAAGCAGAGTTCATGTTTGGGTGTCAGTGGAAGAAGGTTCCAGTGGAGGTGAATTAGGAGAAGGTTGAGAATAACCAGGGGCATCTGGGTGGCCCGGTGTTAAGCCTCCAACTTTGACTCAGGTGATGATCTCGCGGTTCGTGGGGTGGTGGAGCCCTGTGTCAGTCTCTGTGCTGACCACCCAGGGCCTGGAGCCTCCTTCAGATTCTGTGTTTCCCTCTCACTCTGCCTCTCCCCTGCTCATGCTCTGTCTCTCAAAACTGAATAAACATTAAAAATTAAAAAAAAAAAAAGAATAACCAAAGGACACAACCACCTTAGTAGGAAATAAGGGGGAAAAAACTACTATCTCAGATTTCAGAGAAATGAAAATTAGGAAGGATGTAATATAAGCAAAGGGAAACAGTATTTTGTGGCTATTTTAATGAAATTCCAAAATGGGACAAAATCTGAACGGAATCCATTCCATCTGCATAATACAAGAAAGGAACTCAAAGTGACTTCAATCAAAAGGGTAACGATAAATGAGCCATTTGTCTTTATTATAGCTTTTTTTTTAAACGTAGCTTTTTATGGAGCCCTGATAAGCATCCCCAAATTGTGAACACTGGATGCTTCTTGTTCGAAGATGCAAGTCTAGGCATTTTCTATTCTAACTGAAAATTTTCATTTCTGTGGAAGATTGAAAAAGATGACCACAAATTCTTTGGACTTCTCTTATGAAGAGATGAGGTCCATTGCTCTATCCCTTATCTCTAGCCTGACTCTTTTGTTGCTTTGGCCAATAAAATGTGGCTGAAGTGTCTCTTTCAAGGCTAGGCGTGAACTGAGGTGCCCCAGGAGCCAGTAAACAATTGCCAGAGTGTGAAAAAGACCTTCCAGCTCAGCCAACCCTGGATGAAAAAAGCCCCAGTGAAACCGTAGAAGTGTTAGAAATAAAAAATCATTTTAAGCCACTGATGTTTGAGGCAATTTGTTATAAAGCAATAATTAAATGAAACTTTGGCTTGCTGGAGGAATTGCCCACCTGGCTGAGCCACAAGGATTTTCTTGCCATCTGAAGGACACCGCGGAAGGGTAACATTCATTAGCCTAAGCGTGTGTTTTCTGACCCACTCCTTCCCACCAGTTCTCCTCTCTGTATTGGGAATACCAGCGTTTATTCCTTTAAATGCAATTTGCCTTTCAAAACTGATTTTAGTTTACTCGCCTTCAGAATTATGTGCTCTTTGGACTGTGAGGAGATACGGAAAGACCCGGCGCGATGCCTGCCAAGTTCAGTGGGCATCTGCCCGTGCTCTGGCCCGGCCTGGCGTGTGACCTGACTGCTGTGGCTTTCAGGTGTCCCCCCCCTGGCCTCGCTCGGGGAATGCCCCCATCCAACCTGACACGGCCTCCTGTCCTAAGTTCGCCCTGGGTGACCATGAGCTCTGCGCTGTCACGTGGGGAACTCCTATCTGAACGGGGGTGCTGTGACTTTCCTTACTACCATTGGAACGTGCACTGCGTCCCCGCCTCTAATCCAGTTTGGCGCCGGCTGGTCAACTCCGAAAGCCCATTACGAACCCCGCGAGCACCCGCAACCAGGGTGCAGGTCTGCAAGGCAGAAAAGAGCGGTCGGGCCCCCGGCGTAGCCCCGCCTCCTCTCGGCGCTTCCGCTGCCCAGCCTCCCTCAGGCCTTGTGGGCAGTGGGCGGGGCTGGCCGCGCGCGCAGCCTGCCGGGCCGTGGGGGCGCACGCGTCTTTCTGCAGAAACCTGCGCGCGCCGTGGGTAGGCTGAGCAGGTAGGCTAAACTGGAAGTAGTGTTCGGGGCGCTGGAGCGGGCGGACCTTTGGGTGTGGGTGGTGGCCGGGCACCTGGGACCCAGAAGGCGGTGCTGTACACGCCGTGGTTTTCGCTCAGCGCTTGGAAGGGCCTAACTCCACAGTTGGGTGCTTGCTGTGTGCGTTCCCACAGAGAGCCAAGAAAGCGAAACAAAACCTGCACACGACTGTCGTGAGACTCTGGGTAAGTTATGTACTGTCAAAGATGTGGCAAAATAACAGGTGTTTTGAAGGAACTGGGCCTACATAGGATAGACGAAATTGTTATTTTTTACTTTCTGTTCAGAGTTGAAGCATGTTTGGTAATGCCAAATTGTATCAAAGCGACCCCCTAGAATATGGAAATAAAGTTGTCTGGGGAAATCTATAAAAACAGTCATTAAAAGGTAAGAGTAATCACATGCGGAGTTGGTTTAAAGAAACATTTTAGGGACACCTGGGTGGCTCTGTCGGCTTCTCCGACTTCGGCTCAGGCCATGATCGCCTACTCGGAGCCTGGAGCCTGCTTTAGAGTCGGTCTCCTTCTCTCCCCCCTTCCCCCACTCGCACGCACTCTATCCCAAAAATAAATAAACATTGAAAAAGAAAAGAAAAGACAGTTTACCAGGCCTTCAAGGCTGGACTGTATCCTGACCATTGAAGAAAGATGGTCATTTAGCCAGAGTTCTGATCTGTTATGAAGCATTGAGTAAAAGAGATTGACCTGTCCCAGATGAGTCCAAGCCGTTTCTACAAGAAAGAGGATATCCTGGCTTTAACAGGATCTCTCCAGAGCCCACAAGTTGGGAAGGTGATTTCCACAAGGTACATTCCATCAGAACTTGAAACTCTTCTTCAGGTTCTGTACTCACCAAACATACTTATGATAAGTTGGCTTATCAGTAGGCCTACGTAGAGTATTTGGACAGGCTGATCTGCATCCAGTTGATAGCCTATAGTTCTCTTTGTAAATTAATAAATTGACACTTAGGTGTTTTCCAACATCCCTGTTGCCACTTTGCCTCGCTCTTTGTGCAGTTCTTTCTCATCCTTAGGACTCAACACAGGGGTCTTTGTATTTATGTGTTCAGGTGCCTGCAACAGTTTGTAGCATATAGTAGCTGCTCAGCCTTAACTCTTATATTAAAATGTTACCTATTTATGAAGCCTAGTCTGAAAACCCTATTTAGAATCACAGCTGGTTCCTCTCACAGTTATATTTCCAAACCCCCTTTCCTAGTCTATTTTTTCATATATTCTTATCATTTTACTTGGTTCACTGACAAATCAACCCTAAGTGTCTAGAATAATGCCTGTCATGTAGTAGATGCAAGATTTGTTGTATTAAAGCCTTTGTTGTGTTTCATTCACACTGCATACATAACGCCGGGATGAATAGAAATATTTGTAGTTTGTGCACTAATAATACATCACTTGGATCAGTTCTGGAACCCTAACAACTTACGTTTTTGACTGAAGTCAGTATCTTTCATTATTGTTAATTTTTTGAGATAGGTGGCACTTTGATGTGTCTTGGTTGGGAAACTTTGTACACTTTTCTATTTAAGCTCCTGGAGGAAATAAATGTCACATGACAGGAATGATATGAGAAGAATAAAGTTGGAAAGGTAGAAGTCAATAACAATTAACATGATAGAGCATTTTAGTTTGCCAGGCACGAGTGCTTTATGCATGTTAATTTAATTGACTCAACCATTCTGTGAGGAGGCTCGTTTTATAAATGAGGCAGCTGAAACAGCAAGAAGTTAAACTCCTTGCCTTAGTAAAGGGCAGAGCCAGAATTAAAACTTAAGCTCTATAAATGACAATAGTTAAAAATACTGTATTGCATATTTGAAAGTTGTTAAGAAAGTGGATCTTACTAAAAGTCCCCATCACAAGGAAAAAAGTTGTAACTGTGAGGTGATGGATGTTAAACTTAGTGTAATAATCATTTTTCAGTATATACATATATCAGATCATTATGTTGTACACTTTAATACAATGTTATATGTCAATTATATCTCAGTAAAACAAGGGGGGAAAGTCCTGGAAGATCTTCATCACTTTGCATCCTGCCACACTCTGCACATGCAGACAAGAGACAGAGTCTTAACCTTAGGTATGGATACATCACAAGGTCTTTGAGAATCTCCAAATCCACAGACATCATTCAGTATATCAGGATCCACCACCCTTATTCTTTACTGTTTCTCTTTGGATGGCTATGGAAGAGGTTCCCATTTGCTTTCAATGCTGCCTCCCCCCCTATCTGAATTGGATCCAAACACCACCACTTTGTCAGGTACCTCCCTTCACCAGTGTTGCCTACCTTCCCTCCCTCTCCAGCTTCCAGTGGGATCGGAACGTGCTCAGTTCTCTTGCATTAATGTCTGCTGCCCTAGTTCAGGCCCTCATTGCCTCTGGCTTGTACAGCTGCATTACTGTTTTATCCAGTCTCCCTGCCCCTAATCTATCTTTTCATGCCGAACACTGCTGGCAGAGGCAATTCTGTATAACATGTGACTTAACACTTGTCTGCTTAAAACACTTCAGTGGATCCTAGCTGCTTTTAGAAAAAGTCCAAATGCTTTAGAGTTACATGAATTTGTCTCCTTCTCTATTCCCTTACCATCTTGTGCATAGTAGGCACTCCATAAATATTTGTCCCATGATTGAAGGGCTATATCAAAGTCAGTCAAACAGAGCCAAGAACAGTTTAACCAAAGAAATCTATTCAGGCCTCAGAGGCTTCCCAGGACAGTATAGCTATAGGTTTCAGTGGAGCTAGAAGACGGATAGTGTCTAAGTAAGACTGAAGAAGGAGTCTCCAAAACAGGTCTTACTATTAGATGACTCTTTATCTTTGTATATACCTGGGATGTGCTACTCCCGTCAATTTGGTAAACATCATCACATTTTGAGACTCAGTTCAAACATCCCTCTATTAAACCTCTTCTGGCCTTTCTAGACAGAGAAAGTGTAAATTAGCCTAAATTCTGTAGATTAATTTATCAAAATATATCAAGAGTGGTGAAACTCTTATTTGTGCTTGTATGACATAACTACAGAAGATTTGGCCTAGTTATGGACTTTAATAACCCTTTCTGTCCTCATTCTTTAACTCAAAGGAAAATTATGAGCATCCTAAGAAACAGAATTGGAATAGAATGGTTTCTTTATAACTATAACTGGTGAAAATACTTAATTATTATAGCCAGTATTTTCAGCCTTTTGCCATCAGCACTACTAACAAAAATAATGTGTAAAGTGCTCAAACATAATGAAATTGTTCATAGCCTTTACATATAACCCTATACTCAGATCGCCTCTTCCCTAACCTTAGGGGGTCCATCCTAATTAAATGTTAATCTAAATAAAAGAGTTATACTGCTAGTAAATCAAATTTCAAAGTCAAATAGGAAGTATTTTTTAAAAAGTATTCTAAGGACATAATTAATGCTTTCCACAGAGATGTTCATGACTACACTGTTGATAACACAGATAAACTAGAAGTAACCTAAAATTACAAACTAAGAGAATAGGTAGTAAACGGGTATATCTCACAATGGAACATTATGTATTAAAGCTGATACAAAAATAGATTTAACATTGAATGGAATAACAGTATGGTTCCACTTTGTGGGGGATGGGGAGGATAAATGTGTTTACACATGCACAGAAAAAAAATGGGTACACACTAGAGTGTTAATTGTGGTTACCGTCAGGAGGTGGTATTATGAATTCTTTCATTTTGGACTTTTCACTTCTATGTGTTTCCTAATTTTTCTCAATGAACATATATTATGAATTCAAAATAATTTGTTTGGCTTTGAGATATATTACATAGTGAATTTGTAGACCTATTATTTGAAAAATATGTCCTTATTCCATTTCAACTGAAACTGAGGTTTTTCTTCATTTGTTTCCTTTGAGTACTTTTATATAGAGTTGTCAAAGACTAACGGTAAAGGTAAAAGGCAAGCAAAGCAACTGGATACATTAAAAAAGTTGGATTAGGGGCGCCTGGGTGGCTTAGTTGGTTAAGAGTCCGACTTTCGCTTAGGTCATGATCTCACGGTTCGTGGGTTCGAGCCTCGCGTCGGGCTCTGTGCTGACTGCCAGCTCAGAGCCTGGAGCCTGTTTCAGTCTGTGACCCCCTCTCTCTCTGACCCTCCCCTGCTCATGCTCTTTCTCTCTCCTAGAAATAAATAAAACATTAAAAAAAAATTAAAAAAATAAAAAATAAAAATAAAAAAGTTGGATTAAATCACCAAGAATCAAGATAGAAAATGCAATTAAATTTTCTTTTTCTCAATTAATTTGTTTTTCTTCCATTTTTAAAAGCATGCTGATCCCATTTTCAATGAAGAATTGCTTCCAGTTACTTTGTAGCCTCAAGGTCCCAACAGCTGGCTTTAAAAACACAGTAAAAAGTGGGCTCATTTTACAATCGATTTCCAATGATGTTTATCAAAATCTGGCTGTAGAAGACTGGATCCATGACCACGTGAATCTAGAGGGCAAGCCGATTCTTTTCTTGTGGAGAAATTCTCCGTCTGTTGTAATAGGTAGACATCAGAATCCTTGGCAGGAATGCAACCTGAATCTGATGAGAGAAGAAGGTATAAAACTGGCTCGGAGAAGAAGTGGAGGAGGAACAGTCTATCATGATATGGGTAATATCAATTTGACTTTTTTTACAACCAAAAAAAAGTATGATAGGATGGAGAATCTAAAATTAGTTGTGAGAGCTCTGAATGCTATCCAACCACAGCTCGATGTTCAGGCCACCAAAAGATATGACCTTTTACTTGATGGACAGTTTAAAATCTCAGGAACAGCTTCTAAGATTGGCCGGACTACTGCTTATCACCATTGCACTTTGTTATGTAGTACCAATAGGATCTTCTTGTCATCTTTGCTGAAGAGCCCTTACCAAGGAATCAAGAGCAATGCTACTGCTAGCATACCTTCCGTAGTAAAAAATCTTTTGGAAAAAGATCCCACTCTGACCTGTGAAGTACTGATGAATGCTGTTGCTGCAGAATATGCTGATTACCATCAAATTGATAATCATATTAACCTAATAAACCCAACAGATGAGACACTGTTTCCTGGAATAAATAATAAAGCCAAAGAACTGCAGACCTGGGAGTGGATATATGGCAAAACTCCCAAGTTTAGTATAAACACTTCCCTGAATGTATTATATGGACAGTCACATTTGGAAATTAAAATATTCATAGACATAAAGAATGGGAGAATTGAAGTCTGTAATATTGAAGCACCTGATCATTGGTTGCCACTGGAAATATGTGACAAAATAAATGCAAGTTTTATTGGCAGTAAGTTTTGCCCAATTGAAACTACTATGTTAACAAATATATTACATAGAACATGTTCTGAAGATGATGAACTGCACAGTAAATGGAATATTCTCTGTGAAAAAATTAAGGGAATAATGTGATTCCAAATAAATTTCTTAATGGTTTTAATGATAATAAAATGTTTAATGTACTTTGTATGTCTCCC